>NW_010564782.1:0-1926 GCF_000687285.1 Phaethon lepturus
CAATGGTGAAAGGTGGCCTGAAAATGGATCCGTGAAATATAATACTATTTTACAATTAATGTTGTTCTGTAGAAGAAATGAAAAATGGGATGAAGTACTGTATGTAGATTTGGTTTTTGATTTAAGAAATAATTGGGAGGTTAGGAAAAGGTGTGGTTTAGTAGACTCAAAACACCATCTGCTTTCTATGAAAGATTGTGTGAAGTGGCTTGAAAGTGGACCAATTCGCATCGAGAAGATGGTAACTATGAAACTGTTTAATATGTTGTTCATTGGTCAGTCAGCATTGGACATTAGAAAGTAACTGCATAAAGTAGATGGTGCAGATGGGATGACAGTTTTACAATTAATGTTGATTGCGTATAAGTTATATAATAACTGAGAAGAGGCAGTAGAAAAAGAGAGGCGAGGGTGAGCAAAATTGCAGGCTTCTTTACTGGCCACCCTGACAGAAGGACAGACAAGAGATAGAGGCAGAGGAAGCATACGAGGAGGGTTCAGAGGTAAAGGTAAGGGTCACAGAGGTAGTAGTGGAGGCCATTGTGAAACCTCTCTAAGAACGAATCAATGTGCCTATTGTAAACAGGAGGGTCATTGGAAGGGAGAATGTCCATGGGGTTTCTTTAGCGATCGGGAAAAAGGCACAGAGGGAGCTGCTAGGGAAATGGCAGAGACTGGATTAGAATGGAGGGGACCGGAGGAATGGATTAAAGTTTCCTGAGCCGATCCTCGGGTTCCAGTTCAGCCGGGGAATGAAACAAAGGATTTTCGAGTTGCTAGTGGGGCCACCCATTCTGTAGTGACTCGTTGTAAGGGACTGTTAAGCAAGACTAAGAGAAGCGCTGTTGGTGCGACAGGCAGAAGCACTTTAAGACCATTTCTACAGCGTATGGAGCTCTCAGCTGGGGATACCAAATTAACCCATAAATTCCTCTACATGCCAGAAGGCCCTTTGCCGTTGCTGGGACGAGATCTAATAACCTTCTCTGAAGATTCTGTCCAGTATATTCCTCCAGAGAATGCGTGGAGGGCCCAGATATATGTGTTAACTGAGAAGAATCATGCGGAAGAAGAAGGCATTCCAGATGAAGTATTGGATGCAGCGATACCTTTAGTATGGGCTTTGGGAACGCTAGGATGAACAAAAAACATGACTCCAGTAAAGATCGAGCTAAAACCAGGATCCCAGCCAGTAAGAAAGAAACAATATCCAATTAAATTGGAAGCTCAGAAGGGACTAGAGCCTATAATCAATTTCTTTTTAGAGCATGGACAATTAAGGGAATGTCAATCGGAGTTTAATACACCAATTCTGCCTGTAAAGAAACCTCACTCTTGTGAATATAGGTTGGTACAGGATCTACGAGAGGTTATCGCAAGGACTATGGACTAGGGACGTGCACCTGTGGTTCCGAATACACATACCCTCCTCGCCTCAATTCCTAGTAGCAATACATACTTTACCGTATTCGACTGGAAAGATGCTTTCTTTTGTATACCTGTGAATGAACAGAGCCAGACCATTTCTGCTTTTCAATGGGAAAACCCGACCACGGGACGGAAAATGCAACTCTGCTGGACGGGTCCTCCCTCAAGGTTTCAAAAATAACAGCCCCACGCAGTTCGGTAACACACTGGTGAAGGAACTAGAGCAATGACCACAGTGAGGATGAGAACATGAAGTTACTACAATATGTGGATGACCAGCTGTGCGCAGAAGCAAAAGAAAATAAAGATTTACTCTCTACTTCCCAGCAGCAGGCGATGTTCAGCTGCTTCCTGGGAAGCAGGGTTTTAGTACACGTAGCGGTTGCTCTGGAAGACAAACATCGGAAAACGAATGCCCCCCCTCCTTTCTCTTAGCTTTTATTGCTAAGCTGACCTCATATGGTATGGATTATCCCTTTGGCCACTTAGGGCCAAATG
>NW_010564782.1:2142-2381 GCF_000687285.1 Phaethon lepturus
TTTGCATCATGCTCAGTTCCCACATAATTTAATACATATACATATATGTACTTCTAACCATCCCATTGTACTTAATTCTCATTACTGAAATCCCTTCTGACCAACACTTACAACTTATACTACATACTTAAATCGTCTTTATACCCAACATACAGATTTATACATTCTCATTAACTATTACCCCCTGTTCTTTAACAGATACGTGTCCCTCTCCCATTCCATGGGCTTCCTCCACTCCT
>NW_010564783.1:0-1121 GCF_000687285.1 Phaethon lepturus
CTCTGCCTGCATCCCTGGACTCCCTCGTGCCCCACGTCCCCCTCCCACATCTCTGGACCCTCCTGGCTGTGTTCCAGTTCCCCCTCAGTGTCCTCCCCACAACCCCTCCCTGTGTCCCTCCGCCACGTCCTGTCTTCCCCCCCTTCTCCTCTATCCTGTGTCCCCTCCCCGTGTCCCCAGTCCCACATCCCCCTCCTTGCCCACTGCCCCATGTCCCTGGACCTTCCCCATGTCCCCCGTCCCCTGTCCCTGCTGCCGTCACCAGCAGCTTTCCTGGAAAGGGCTCAGAGGGGAAGGGGCCCTGGTGGCCCCACTGATGACCTGGGGAACAGAGAGTTTTTGTTCCCAGTGCCGCCCAGGTGCCCTTTGGCCCTGTGTCCCCAAACAGCACCAGAGCTGGCCTCTGGCCCGTCCCTGTGGCGGGCTGTCTCCAGGGTGCCCTCCCAGTGGGTGCCCTCCCAGTGGGTGACCCCCCTGGGACCCCGTGGGGACGGCCCCTACCTGCCTTGCGCTGAGTCACGCCGTCACGTTGGCGGCCGAGGGTCAGCGATAAGACGGGCAACGACCTTCGCTCCACAGGTGCCGGGTTGGGGTGTGTGGCCCCCCAGGGTGCCCCGGCTGGGGGGGTGGCCACCAGGATCCACAAGTCTGGGACAGCAGGGCTGGTGGGTCCTGGAGGGTCCTGGAGTAGGGGTACGGGCGGGCCTTGGGGCTGCAGGGGGGCCCTGGGGCAGCTCTGGGGGTCCTGCTATGCTGTGGGGCTACACCCTGCTGTGGGGCTGCAACACGCCATGGGGTCACATGCGCCACAGGGCCAAAATGTGCCACCGGGCCACCACTTGCCATGGGGCTCCAACATGCCATAGGGCAACAGTTTGCCCTGGAGTACCAACATGCCACAGGGCCACCGCATGCTATGGGGCCACCAGCTGAGCTCCCGCTATGCCAGCCCCCAGGGCCCCCCACAGCTCAAATCCCTGAGCCATTGTCACCCACTGCCCACGTCCTGCCCAGGGCCATGGGATGTTGGGGACAGAGGGACAGGACCCCGGGGGGTGGGGCCACCCCCAGCGAGCCATCCCCCACAGCGACCCTTACCCCCGCCGTGTTTACCCAGGCTG
>NW_010564783.1:1197-1509 GCF_000687285.1 Phaethon lepturus
CACCCAGAGTCCTGCCCAGGTGAGCAGCAGCCAGCACCCAGGCAGGATGTGGCTGTGGGGCAGGAGGGAGCCTTGGGCCAGGATGGGGATGGAGGTGCTGCAGGGTGGGATGGGACAGGAGTGGAGCAGGATGGTGCCAGTGGAGCTGTGGGGCTGGGATGGGGCAGGACGGGGACGTGGGGTTGAGATGGGGTGGAAGCAGGATGGCAGGGTTGTGGGGCAGGGATGGGGCATGAGGGGGATTGAGGTCCATGGGGTGGGATGGGGCACGATGGGGACACTGGGGCAGTGATGGGACAGGGAAGGGAGTGT
>NW_010564784.1:0-8198 GCF_000687285.1 Phaethon lepturus
GTCTGGTGGGCGCGACGGTGCCGCAGGCGATGTGAGCACAGCACCTTGTCCCAAAATCTTGCCTGGGCAAGCATAGCAACCGAGTAAAGATGGGGGCGAGCACAGCTCCCGGTGTCACAGCCCGAGGGTGGTTCCTTTCCCTCTGCTTCGTCCCTTCGGCAGCGGTGGGGGGGGGGGCGGGGGGGGGGGGCGGGGGTGGCCCCCTCGCAGGCATGGGGCGAGCGCTGGGAGCCGGCACCGTTCACCCCAGTGCTCTGGCCGGCACGGCTTGCTTGGAGCTGTTGTCTGCCAATGTGTCAGGCAAAATGTTTGCGAGTGGGGGTGGCCTGCCGTGGTGATTTCCAGCTGTAATCAGCAAGGCGCTGTCGCAGGATTTTAATTTGAAAAATATGTATCACGTCCGGCTAATATTTTTTAGTATCTGATTTCTCCCTTGCAGTTCAAGGGTCTACATCTCAGAGAAATGGCGACAACGTAATTAAACATCCTGGGAAATGTATGCAAAAATGCCACTTTTTCCAAGCTGGGCATTTTGGGGAAAGGGGAGATTATATAAGCCAATGCACCTAGTTTGTTTATCTAGTCTCCTGATCACTCTAGCTACCTCTAAAGTCATGGAAGGGAGAGACACTCCCTCAGGAAGTATTTTCGGGGGTAACACAGATGCTCTAAATACTCTTCGAATAGGCGTATCTTGCCTCCCAGCGCCCCGGGGGAGTAGCTGGCCAGCTGCGTCAGGCACTTGTGACGACCTTTTCCAATCCACACCACTCCGACCAGACTTGCAAGGACTGGGCCAGGTGAGCGTGAGCTCCGTCTCCGGACAAATGGCTCCGTCGTCTTTCTGTGCGAAGTGGAATAATTTCAAAAGAAGTCGTGCCTGAAGGCTGATGGTGAGGAGGTTTATTTGGTGCTGGGTACGTAAGGGTGGCTTGCAAGGGAGGATTCTATGCCTGGAGCACAGGAATCAACAGAGGGATTGGAAGGGGTTTCCAAAAGCATCTCTCTGCCCAAGAATTGACCAACTATACATGTGTCTTGTTGTGAAAGATGTTCTTACAGTACTCTGAATGACCCCCCCTTACTATTAGAAAGGTTGTTTGCCCTGTCCATTATGAACAGGGGAGCAGAGTTGTTCCCTTCTTCATCTAAGGGCTGTTTTATGTAGTTGAGGATTGTTACTGCATCCCTGTCAGTCATCTGTTTCTTGACCTAAGCCATCCAGTTCTTTCAGCCCTCCCATGCAGGTCACCTTTCCCAGACTTTCTCTGTCCCTGGACTCTCTTCAAGGGGTCCACATCGTTCCTGAAATGCATTGCCCAAAACTGGACACAGTATAACAGCAGCAGCGTACCAGGACTGCACTGAACACAAGGGTAATTTCTTGTGTTGTACGGGCAATGCTGCTTGTTATTTCTTCCAACGTTGATCTTTGCTTTATTGGTTTGGTTTTGGTTTTGGTAATAGATGTATGATGTAGAGCTTTTTCTACAGAACTGCTGCTTAACCAGCCATTTCCACTTGCTATTTGTTCAGCTGATTATTCCTGACTAATTGTAGATCCTTGCACTGTTCCCCACTGAGTTTTTGTCACACCATTTCTCTAAATTGTCAAAACCTCTCTTTTTTTCTTCTTTTTTCCTTTTTTTCCCCTTTTTTCCCCTTTTTTTCTTTTTTAATTCTGATCCTCTCTCCCAAATATCTGTATCTGCCAGGTTTGTGGTTGCAGTTTATGTTCCCTTGTGCTGTGACAAATGATGCCAGGTAAAGCCGGGCACTGGCCTTGTGTCCCTCTCCATGTTTCTCCCTTTTTTGACAATAAACCACCAACAGCTGTTCCTTGGACTCAGTTATCCAACCAGTTTTGCATCAAAACTGTATTTTTCTGGTTTGCTTGAAGATATGTGAGGCAGCTTTGTACACATGGGAGACAGCGGCAACCCCACCTCGAGACTGTGCTGAGCAGAGAAGATGCTTCCGGCAAGACAGCTGGGAGGACACCTTGGCACAAACACCCATAGGGCTTAAGTGTTTTGCAACTCAGCTTGGCCATGCCTTAAGAAGCCAAGTATATCCCAAGTGTCTGAAGGGTGTAGTGGCACCTGGGCAGAGAAGTGGAGCACCCAGCCCTTGTGCTTAGGTGCCTCTGGGACTGTTACAGTTTGGTTTAGGTACCCACGCCTGTTTGCTGGGCTCTCCTGGTTAGGCCAAAGGGCACAAATGCACATTAAACTGAAATGTTTCAGTCAATCATGTTCACCAGTTTGGAGATGCTGTTCTGTATGAAAAAGGCTTTCAGTGAACTGAAATTTTTCGTTTGGAAAACTTCTCTGTCCAGGAAAATACTGAATGCTGAGAACTTTTTTCCCAGCTTACCCGTAAGAACAAGTGTCCAGATACTGGAAAGGGCTGCAGCCTGCAAGACCCCAACTCTGGAGCAGCTGCTGGATTTCGGTTACCATCAGTGGTTTGTATTAAAAGCCAGTGGGTTGTTCCACAAGCCAGGGGTTTGATTTACTGTGAAACCTGCATCTTGCCTTCCCCTCACCCCTTCCCGGTATTAAAACCTTGAAGAGCTGCAGCACACAGAACAAAGGAGAAAGCAACAGGAGAGCGGCAAGGTCACACATCTGCTGCTTTCCACACTTTCTTATCTCTGACATCATGGGCCTCAAGGTCTTTCTTCTCATTAAAACAGCTGAATAATTGCAAACTGTACACAAACTGACTAAACCTGTGGCCTTCTGCCTTAGTCATAATATGGGATGTCTGGCCAGGGAAGATGTTTCTCAGCTAGGCTGGGTGGAGGGGACGAAGAAAGAAGCAGCTCTGTGTGAACGCAACGGGAAGCCTTGCCTCTGCCAGCTCCCATGGGCTGACAAGCTGCCGGACATCCAGCCAGGGCAGCATGGTGCCATCGACGGTGCTACCGAAAGCACCAGGGTGTGACCCCATCCCACCCTTGGGAACTGCAGGGCCAGATCCGAACTGACTTTGTGGAGCACTGGTTTGTAATGACCCCACCAGAGCTGCCTCTGCTGGAGGTTTACTTCGTTAACAGTGGAGAAATAATAGGCTGGGGATGGGATGGGGAACTATGGACTGGGAGACCCGTGGAAAAGCAGAGGATAAGGTATGTTATGGGTGAGGATGCATTAAAAAAGAAAGGGGAAAAGGAGGAAAAAGTACCCTGAATCAACAAGTGTCACGTCCAGCTTGGCTTTGTTCAAGCAATGCCAGCCTAAGCCTACCTCAGACCCCTCTGTCTCTTGCATCTGGTCACGTCTCTGTCTTTTGGACAGTCGTTTCTCAGGTCTGGCCATTGCACACACCCTTGCTGGTGTCTCCGTGGCTGCCATAACTCAAACAGCTGCCGCTGGGATTTCTGAAAACCACACCTGCGACCACCGCCCCGCTAGTCCTGGTGAAATTCATTAATCACAAATCATTTGTCATGACATAACGTAGGATGTAAAAGATCTATTTCTGGTGGTTGTACATGCCTCCCTGCTTGGTGATTAGCGTTTAGCATCTGGAAATGCAACAATCTGGGAAAGCTAAGGGGTTAGCAAGTGGATGGGGGTGGTCTGGGCTGTGAAAAATTATATGTGCACTGAAGTAAGTGGATAAAGATGCTCTTGAGGTTCCAAAGCTTTTCCTACAGGAATAGAAATGATTGTGAAAGATTAAAACCAGGAAAAATTGTGTAACAGGTGGCTACTGACAGCAGCAGCTAAACACAAGTGTTAGTAGTTTTAGTCCTTCCTACGTTATGTGTGAAAGGTTGGAAGGCACCGGCAGTGCAGCTCTGTGGGTCTCCCACCTAACGCCATCCTCCCAGCTCCTCCTGCTTGCCATCCCCGTGGTGAGCTCGGAAGCTTGCCTTTGGCTGAAGCACATCTACTGGCAAGGCCACCACCCTTCGCTGGCATGCTGTTCATCCTCACTGGCAAAGATATAGTTCTTAGTTCTCTCATAGCTTTTTGCTTTTTAAATCTTTCTCTACCAAGAATAGGCTTTTGCTACGTGACACCATTTCGTTCTGAATGAATTTGTACCACCAGCAAGTCAACTCAGCCTTCTTTTAGAAAAATGAATACTGAGAGATGGTGCCTTTGATCTGTATTTTCCTGCACATCCTCTGCTTTTTTTGGCTTGTGGACACCAGACCAAGAACCAGTAACCCATTAGTGCTCTCTCCACTTCCCTGGCCCTACCTGCTGGGACCTCTTTACACCCTTAGCAACCCACCAGAAGCAGCAGGGATAGAGTAGAGCTTTTTCCTGTAACAAGAACGCACAATTCTCCACGTGCATTACGGTTTTATTTTTTCAACCTTTTTTTCGTTGAACCCTGAGTCTTGACTGCTGCTGGAAGTAGACTGCCAAAGTTTCAGGCTGATCAGGTTTTCCCTGGAAATGAGCTATCTAGCAAATTTTCTCTTTGTGACAGGTTCTTAGATCAACATGCTGCTTATCTGATAAAACATTTATCAGAGGCAACTTGTGGCACATTGCCCCAGTACCATGGTGAAGTTCCTGTATCTTTACTCAATTGCTTGAAGACTGTAGAAGATGACACTGCAAACAGTAAACAGCAAATACTGCCAATGTGCAGGTATCATTTGGGTATCATTCCCTAGTCTGAAACAAATCCTTGGTCAAAAATGTACTGAAAAATGAGCAAAAGTTGGCAGGATTGAATGGTCCTGTGGAATAACGGTGTACTGGTGGGAGTACTGTGGAGCATCCCTCCAGTCAGAGCTAGACCACTGTGGCAAAATTTGTGGCTTCTCCTAGACAGAGATAGTTTATTCACAGATTACAAAGTCTTCTAAATGATCCCCCCCCGGGCTCTGCTTCTTGAATATTAGTACCTGTGGACTAATGCCCGCAGGCAAAGGAAAAAAATTTTTTAAAAAGTCAAACTAGCAACAGTGACGTTCGGTATAATTCCAGGATATAATAAAGCCTGGGTAGAGCAATTCTTCCTTTTGAAAATTCTAACCATTTCACAGGAAAATTTCCAGTTCTGATGGCACTGATGGTATTGAAACAAATCATTAAGTCTTCTGCATTTCGTGTGGAGGATGAAGTTGAAATCCACTATTTTAGTATTTGGCTCTAAGTAGCCGTAGATTCCAGTTTCCTGGAATCACCCCAACAAAGCCCTCCAGAATATCCATTCTGTAATTTAAAGTAAGGTAGCAATTCAGGTTTTTTCTTTGGTGTCAAAATGATGCAAAATTTTGTAATGGTAAAATAACCTGCAGAATAGAAATTTTAATTTCTAACCACTACCAATGAGAAAGAACAATAATTCAAGTCTGTCAGAACTGCTACACACAGAATATCCCTTAGATAAACCTACGGCTAATGCACGTCTGCTGATAGGGGTACGTATGTTTCTCAAGCACGAGAGTGTCAGGGATAAATAACCCCAGGAGTACAAACTCACTGGTAGGTCTTTCCTGATGAGCAAGGTGGGTCTCCCATGAAGATTTGAAAGGTGTCCCCTGTGCTCAGACCATCCAGGTTCGCCAGCATTTCCCCAGCGCCTGGCTCAAAGCGCTCAGCCTGAACACATTGCCCTCTGACCCCCAACCACTTCTCCCCCACTAATAAAGAATGATCAGCATTTATTACAATGTCATCTGTAATGGATTACAGCTGCCCGGGACTCAGGGAAGCAGGACTCCACAGCCTCTCGCTCCTCCTCTTGTTAGGATCATTCCTGTTGCTCCAAAACCTTGAGATCTGGGGATCTGTTGTCACACACACACAGAAGGCAACATCACAACCTCTAGGATGCTTGTTACCTGAGTAAATACCATAGGGTAGAGGCAAAAGAGCTCATGTGAAGTCCTCATGGCAGGTCAGATGTAGCGGTGAGCAACAGGGCCTGAGTTTCCAGACTCCCATGGCAGTGCCTGAGCCATTGGGCCCAGCTTTCCCATCCTTAGTGCTTTCCCAAGGACCGTCTTCAATCTGCACCTACATGGTCTGGAATAAAAAGGGTTGCTCCTGGAAGACCTTGTCTCTTGGGTGCTCTTCACCTCTTAGCATCACCTGAGGCATTTGTAACTGGAGTCTCCTCTCAGGCAGCATCAAACACTGCTGTGCCTGCAGATTTCATGTTCACCCTCTGCCCCAGTGTCCCCCCACCTCCCCTCTCCCCCCACAGTGGGTGTACTTCCAACTTCAGCCCTTCTCCCAGTTACTTCTCACAAAGCCCAAAAACCTTCAAACCTTCAAACCTTCTTCTCACCAAGAAGGTTGTCCTGCTAAGATAACATCCATCATATAACCCACTACTCACTGCCTCACCTGTGAGCTCTTAACCAGGATTTGCAGTCTGTACGTTGCTTCTGGGGAGGCTTTTCCCCTTGTTCAGAAGCTATAATGATGTGGAGCTGGCTGTCACTCGAGGGCTACAGGAACCTGCAGCTTGATCAGGACTAACCTCATGCAATGGTCCATTTGTAATGCTTCCCAGCACATCATTGATATCTAAACTGGGCACTGTAGCAAAGGGTTATTTCATCCTAAGAGAGCTCAGGACTGGGTTGTGGTGTGGCTTTGATGGGTTGTAAGAGATGTCAGTGAGATCACTGCAAATTCTGCAAAAAAGATCAAGTATGTCTTCCAGAAATTAATGTCTTCTTTATTTTCTTCAAGCATTACGGCAGGCAGAGACTCCATCATAGTGAGTAGGGATTTCCATTGCCTGATGACCCTGTGTCCTATGTTTATATCTGAGAGCACCCATATAGCTCCCTGTGCTTGTCCTTCCTCCCCACCTATGCCAGCACCTTTCGGATAGGGAAGCCCAAAGCACCCTTTCTGGGGTAACAGCCAATCCATTACTGCAAGGAGCGCTTCTCAGCTGAACTGAGTATCCCACAGACACTTTTAGACCAAGAGCCTAACTTAGGGGTGAGGGTTAAGACAATGAGCAGAGCAGACTCTTGGGCTCTCAAGCCCCAAGCTGGTGTCTCAGGCTACGAGAATGTGGCTTTTCCTTGCCTACATTGCCCACTGCTGCAACCAGAGCGCTGGAGACTAGAACTGCAGCTACGAGGTGTGGTTTTCATTTTCACAGGGAAGATGGAAGAGGTGAGACGAGAGACATCCTGATTGGAAACAGGGAACACCAGGAGTCCTGGTGGAGCAAGCTTGGCAGTGGGTGACTCCTGCAGGAAGGTTGGGAGGATACGAGGCAGGAAACCAAATCCCTGCTAAGTCACCCTTGTGCGGGTTTTAGCTCTGAGCGAGACCAGAGCAGAGCAAAACAGTGGGATGGAGGGAGGGGTGATGAGGGGTGATCAAACAGGTCGTGTGGGACCTGCCTGCCTGTGCGCACTAGGATTAACCTCCTGATACCAGGCAGCTGGAGAGCCAGTCAGGGTCCCTGGGGGCCAGGCAGGATCCTGCGGAGACCTGTTAGCACAGCTGTGTGGAGACAGGTCTTGCAAAAGAGAAGCAGCTGTGGGAGTCAGAGAGGAAAGTCTCTGCAGGCGAAGGAGGAGGGAAAGAAGATTGGCTCTGGCTGAGTAACAGGTCAGGGAAATGATTTCAAACCAGGAGGACAAAGCCTGTGTGACAAGTTACCTGTCTCTGAAGGCATGCAGGAGAGAAATCTTGAGGTGATGTGTAGAAATGTATAGGCAAGAGCATTTCTTTCTTAACAAAACCTGGGGACTGAAACCCCTCAGAGACTGTCCTATCCTTCTTCTTCCTCTGGAACAGGCTGTGTTTTCTTATCAGAAGTCATCTGTCACTAGGGCCAGACAATTCAGGTAGCTACTGGGTTCAGTAGGACAGTGGTGAAAAGAAAAGGGAGTCATTTGCAGAAGTTAAGCAATGACCTAGAGAGCAAGACTTGGTTTGGCTGAAGAGTACAAATGTTCCTTCTGGAGGTATAGGCTGTGAGTTAGGCACTGGCTGCATAGCTTAGTGATGGGTCAGAGGAAACCGGTTATAAACTTCTGGCTCTGTGCTGTGAATTGACTCTGAGTGTCTAAATCTCAGCATGAGTACCCGTATGTGTTACCAAAAGAACATTTTGAATTCTCTACCTCTCCTCCATGGAAATCAGTTCAGGTATTCTTTCCATATGTAATTTTGGGTGACCATCTTTTGAGCAGTCATCCAAGTATATGTACCCTTTACTGCAGCAGGAGCTCCATGATTTGTTTC
>NW_010564784.1:8229-13107 GCF_000687285.1 Phaethon lepturus
ACTGCTGGCTACAACACCAGCTGTAGGGCCAAATCCTGTCAGAGATTTTCAGGAATGGAAAATGCAGAAAACCTGCTCGTTGCGGAAACTCTTGAAGGGAATGAGAAAACAGGAATGAAGAACTGGTGTAAGATCCTTCCCTGGAAAATAAGAGGTAAAGCAAGACTGAAAGATGATTTATGGCCTAAAAATGAACCAGAAGAAAAATTTTGCAGAAGTGAGATTTGTGCACTCTTCGCTGAATCTCTGTTGCCTTGCCACTGGGATTCAACATGCTGCTTCACCCTGTAGGCTTGCTATTCTCTAATCCTTCTCCTTCTTCTTGTGACTCCTTGCCTCTGCGTAGGTCCTTGTTCTGCAAATATTTAGGGGTGTGAGTTCAGTTACATTTCCAGAGTGTTTCTTCAGAAAACTGCATTTTCAGACAGAGCCTGTGTCATGGTTCCTGTAAACAAATTATGCTTGAGGCTAATAATGGTTTTACAGAAATAAAACTATTTTTATTCCAGTTAAAAGCAAGGATATGGCTCAGTTTCTTTTTTCCAAAGTTCTTGCAGCATTGTTTTGAGCCATAAATGATTGTCTGCAGAGTAGCTGTGAACAAGTGCAGAAGGACACGTATGGTTCTGATACTGGAGTTCATCTATGGGCTGTGTGGACATCAACTAGTGCAGTACTCACATTCTTCCAAGGAGAACTGGACCCTAATGTGTAACTATCAATAGCTGTGATTTGGTTCTTTCTTAACTGGTGCAATTTCTATTAGCCATATGCTGCATTTTATACTGGTTTAAACTGAGAAAGTAACTCAGGGCACATTTTGACCGTGCATACCAACCCAGTCATGGGCTAGGCATGTTTAGGAGGGGTTGTCACTTTGGACCTGAGGTGGCTTGGACTCCTCCTAGAGCCAAGAAAGTTCATGTCAGTCAGCTGCGGGATCTCTGCTCTGCAGTTCTCTGTGCTGCTGGGCCTAAGCTTTGGTGTTACTATGTCTGGGATGTAAAATCACTTCTATTAAAGCAGTCTAAGTATGGGCTATGTGGGGGCCTTTCCACACAGGTGAGTTTTTCCAGAGCAAAGTATTCCTGGTGAGCTGCTCAGCTTCCAGAACAGCAGATCCTTGGCCAAATGGCTGTAATCTGCTTTAGAGCTGACTTTGGGGGTTTCTGCGTACAGTGCCTCTTCTGCAAGAAGAATGGCCACAGAGGAGCCTTAATTAAGTGGCTCTTTAATTATTTATTTATTCAGCGCGCACATTCATTCCCATTGTACTCGCCGAGCTTTGGTCAAATCCCAAGTCATTGTCTGCCTGCACACAAGTATTTATCTAAAGGTATGGGTTTAAACTGATTAACTCACACTGGTGCAAATGCCTATGTAGGCACTGATATTGGCTTAATACCTTACTCAGAAGTACTCTGAAGTTGGCTAAGGTCTTGTACGGATCCTCTTCTTTGAGAGTAAAGTGTTTGCACAGTTGCAGGAATCGGCTTTACTGGGTTGTACAATGGCCGAGTCAAACTGGTACAGCGCTGAGGTGCACGAAATTGGTGTGTCCGGGGAAGTGGGCTGCTGGAGATCTGGAGATGGAGGACTTCAACTGCTTGCTTGGTGATGGAGACTGACTTTGCTCTTTCAAAGCTTCTAGCAAGACAATGTTATTTTAGATCAAGGTGAGCAAACGCTGCCGGTCCCTTCGCCTGGTGTCATGTGTCCTTGCCCTGTCCCGGGGCAAACTCATTTGCTTTTCAAAATATTCACAGGTGCCTAGAAGTGGAAAGGGGTACAAACCCACCCCTTCCAAACCAACTCCTTTGCTAATGAAGCACACACAGATGTTTTCTGCTACTGGGTTTACCTTCCCACTTGGGTGGATTTGAGCTGCCTTCTGAGTAGCTTAATCCTCCTCACCCACGAGAGAGACAGAAAGAGCAGAAGAAGCGCCCAGCTTTATCAGCCGCGTTTCTTCCTTCGGCTTATAAGGCTTATCAACAAACGAGCTCCCAGTTGGCTTTGTTTGACTTCTAGGGTTTATTGGATTTGTTGCTTCCCTTCTTCATTTTCATATTAAAGACTAAGGTTGGGCTGTGATCCTGCTACTGTAGCCTCCAGCTCCTGAGCTGATACTACCGGCTTTAATTGCTCAGCTGCCTGATGTAATCACCAGGAGGTATATTGCATGTGTGGCTACAGGCACTTCATATTTTCTCCCCAGTCAGATTAAAAAAAGAAGGAGGAGGGAAAAAAAAAAAAGAGTCAATTGGCTCTAGGTCTGTCAATAGTGACTAATCAGGTGCTGTACAATTAATTATGAAGGGGTGTCATTTTAAAACAATTCTGAGGTGGGAAAGAACAGGCCTGGGCCCTTTACCTGCTGGCACTGTTTGTGTTGCTAAGCCAATCCAGGCTGCGTCCTCTATTTCATTTACCTTTTAAACTATTGCCCCCGCATAAGTAAACACTTTCTATAAAGTGTGTGTGCATGCATGTGTGTAAGTGGGTGGAGGGTGATCTGGGAAGCTCTCCACCCTAGAAAAGAAATTAATGATGGAGAGGAAAAAAAAAAAAAAGGAGCAGCGTAATTTGGCAGTAATTTTTGAAGAACAGCAAAAGATAATAGCAGGTGAATGAAAGAGGAATAGCATGAAACAGTCTGGGGCTGGGTCCCAGAAACCAGAACTGTTATTAGACATGGGGATGGAAGTGAGAGACGACCCTGCAGTGCGCAGGTGAGACTGCCCTGAGTGAGGAGCACGGGCTGCCCGTGCTGGGCTCCCCAGCAGCCACCCGCCAACGCGTGTCGAGGGGGCAAAGCCCTGTCCCACCTAAGCTGGCTCTCCCAGGCTCTGCTCCTGGCGGTGACCGGCATCTCCCTCCCGCTCCCCAGGGGAAGCGGCTGCTGAGGGCAGGATGGCGCTCCTCCTCTCCATCCTGCTGGTGAAAGTTAATTGTCCCTTGCAAATCAAACCTCATTCTTCATGGAGATGGCAAGGGAGCTGCTACTGCCCAGCACCATGCTGGGGGAAAAAGAGACACGTTCACAGAAATGACAAAACCTTTTTTTTTAAATTTGCTTAGTAGAAACACAGAGATGGTGGCAAATGACTAGTGTTGCGTCATGTGTTGCGGCCGTGATCGCACCTCTGATGCCCGTGTCTGGTGCTCAGGGTGGCCGCCGAGACAGGCTGGGACGGCAGAACGGAGGATGCTGAGGGAAAGCCTCTGCTGGGACCAACTCCTTGAAGATGCTGACTGCAAAGGAGATCTTCTGGAATGGGAGAAGGGGCAAACATCATGGGGTATAGTAGGAAAACTTAGAAATACCCTGTCAAATTGTTTAGCTTTCTAACACAAAAGCTCCAAAACACCCTTTGGTCGAAACTTTTGCTTGCAGTTCTGTTCCACAGGCAAAGAAAAAGGTAAATTCCTGTGTGAGTGTGTGTGCGTGTGCAATTACTGATATTGTTTTTCACTGTAATAAATGTGGAATTAGATGGATTATTTTGGGTAAACTATTTTCTAGAAAATGTATTTTAGGAGCAAAATGCCAGGTCACAAGTTCTGTTTTGAACTTTTCAGAATCAAGCCTGTTGATTTTTTTTCAAAAATTAGTTTTCTTTATTGACTAACATATTTTAAATGAAAAAAAAAATTGAAGGTAGAGAAAAACATTTGCTCAAAACATATATGTATTTTATTCAGCTAGAAGACTTCTAAAATGTCATTTAAAGTTATTTTCCCAGCTTTGCATGTATCTCAGGATTGTTGATGGCAGCATCCTCCTTTCCCCAATCTTCAAAGAGCCACGTTACATTGGCTTTGTTAACAGTGAAACATTTAGTACCCTGAACTTCAGTTTCTACTAGCGTTTTGATGACAGCAGCTACTGGATCCCTGCCGCAGCATTGCCTTGCGGTAATGAAATGTGGTGACTGGAGCTCCGTGTCAGAGGACTTTGAAATACGACGTGAGGGGGTTTAGTTCGTCAGGGCTACACAAGGTTGCCAGCCTGGTTTAGGTCAGGAGTCCGTTCAATCCAGTGTCCTGGTTTTGAAGCCTCAGCAAGTTTTGCACTGAGAGCATGGGAAATATATTGCCCAGAGAAAGGGCTTTTACCTGAATCGTCCCGGACCCAGGCAGTCCCTGCAGGAGGGCACCCGTGGCACCATGCAATAGGTAACACGGAGTTATACAGCAAAGCAAAATTAACGGCTGTAGAAGTGGAGGTTACAACATAAACATATGCTCAGATACTGGTGTAATGAACGTAGTATAAATATTTAGATGTATTCCTACATCTAATTCTTAGCCTCATCATTCTTATGTCAAACGGTTTACAAAAGGCAAAACTATAGTTCAGTTACAGGCACAGCTTCATAATTCTTCAAGTTAATTAAGGCATCCAAATGTGCTTCACGTCTGTCGGCCTCCGCTTGGTAAATGGTACAAACCTGTAGATAATTAAAGGCTTTTCATATCGGTGACAGTAATAGCAGTGTAGGCTGTGGATGGTTGTCCACAGCACGTCTGTAGCTGAGTGTCCAGCCTAGGAGAAAAGCAGCAGCTATGGGTGTTGTTCATACGTCCCCTATAAACTGATCGTTCCTTGCGTCGTGTGTGCAGACATCACGTATGGGACGCATTAATCACAGTTTGGGATCTCTTTATATGAAATGTAAGCGAGCACACCATTCTCAGAGGGCTGCTGTGAAGCGCGGGTTGTACCGCTGCGGCGCGTGTCGCTGATGCCCAGCCCATGGCCACTTCTCCAGCCCGGAGCTGCCCCGTGCAGCCGGGACGAGGACGGGGAATCTCCCCAGGCTCAGTGCTGGCGTGGCACAGAAACGTGCCGTCCCTGGGGGTGTCCTGGTGCCG
>NW_010564785.1:0-280 GCF_000687285.1 Phaethon lepturus
ATGGCCTCCGACCACCACATCTCCCACCAGGTCTCCTCCGTTCCTAAACAGCAGGTCCGGCGGGGCACCCCCCCCGGCGGGCTCACCTCCCAGCCCTGTCAGGAAGTTGTCCTCCACACGCCCCAGGAACCTCCTCGACGGTTTCCTCTCTGCCGTGTTATACTTCCAGCAGGCGAGCGGTAAGTTGAAGGCCCCCACCAGAACAAGGGCCGGCGATGGCGAGACTTCTGCCAGTCGCTTGGAGAATGCTTCATCTGCCCCTCCGTCCCGGCTGGGGGGG
>NW_010564786.1:0-7321 GCF_000687285.1 Phaethon lepturus
GACAGCAGCGACCACAGCGAGGGCCCTTCCGACGAATCCTCCCATTCCGTTCTTCCCTTCACTGTTGCTACAGCCCTTACATAGCTACATTTCACTGAAGTCTTCAACTCCTATTACAATCAAACTTAAAAGCGAAAGGGCCTAAATGCATTTGGTTGGGAACCAAGACAATTCCCATAAAAGCAGATTATGCTGACGTGATGAATGTAAAATGAAACAGCAGATATTAAAGTCGGAGGATTGTTACTCTATGCCTCCGGGCTCCCGGCCGCCCTACCCACCTCCTCCCACCTCTCCGCCCGCTCCCACTCCGGCGTACGGAAGGCAGAGCGAGCCCCTTCGCCTCTGCCTTCTCCAAGGCAGGTCGCCAGGCTCCAAGGACTCAACAGCTCTCCCCCAGCCCCCCGACCTTATGCCGTGCTTGACCATTCATCAGTTATTCGGGAGGTTACAGCCCTGCCTTATCTGTCATGGCATTTTACAAAGACTCTTTTGTATTTAATTGGCTTGTTCTTGCTAATCTACCATGATTATTGTATTTTTGTTTAATTCTTGAAGGTCGTTTTATTAAAACAAGCTGTTTTCCTCACGGTGGTTCATCCCTGCACGGTTCCCCACACCCGGATAACCAAACCCTCCTCGCGCATCCCCTCCTCTCTTCTCAGATCCCGGGACCTGCCGGACACCTTTACCCTAAGGACCGAATCCTTGGTGTCACGGGTGGAAAACCTGCGAGTTACTTCCAGCGCACGGATCCAGGCTCCTCCTCGCCCTTTTCCTCACCGGCACCCTGCAGCCCGACTTCAGCAGCTCACCTGCACAGCTCATCGTCTTAATCTGCTGGCAGGGGAAGGCTGGAGATCCGTTCAACGACTTTATTCCCTCCCACGGCAGGCTCACAAACACGATCCCACCTCGCCCAAAAAGCCAGCGCTGACAGCCGCGTCGTCCTCGTCTCGCCTGCGCGTCACCCCTCGTCCTGCAACCCCGTTCCTCCTGCTGTTAGTCCAGGGGCTTTTCTTCGTTAACGTTCTCCGGAGGCACCAACCTCCGGTGAAGCGTTAGTTTATAGATCCTTTGGTGCTAGCTACCACTTATGCTAATAAACCAAATTTATGCAGAAAGTCGTAAACAGAGAGCTCTCCCCAGTGCCCTTGCCAGCACAGGATTGCTCCCTGCGGAATAGATTATCACGCTCTGTGCAGACTAGCTCCACAACGACTCTAGTAATGGGGCTTCCCCATGCTCCCCGGGGGACTATTCTGCAGTCAAACAGGCCCTAATAGTTCTAAGGGTTTGGGTCTTTCCGTGGCAACGTGGTGGGTTTTTTATCCCAATCATTACCTCAGCTCATTTTTTTTTTCCCCTTCCCCTCTGCTCATTTTTAACATGTTCCTTCCCTGCTACAACTGCTCCCCTGCTCGCCCCGCAGTACTCCCCCGGGCAACGCACAAACGCAGCTGCAGGTCGTAAAAAGTAATAGGGAAGCTCAGAAGTTTAGGCGGGGGGAGATGACAAGCTGCCTCCGATCATCTCTTTCCAAAGCCCTGTCTGTGAGGGGTTTGCACCTGCAGGGCGTTTCAGGGGCGGCCTCGGCGCTGCGCGCGTCTGCTGGGACCCGGCGCGTGCCCAGGGGTGGTGCGAGATGGAGGAGGACTTCGGGGAGCCCTGGCCTTGGGGGGGTCCATGGGGCACCCCGCCAACGCTGCGGGCGGGCTCGGGCGCTCTCCCTGCGTCTCCTTTGCTCTGCCAGCAGCATCGCGCATCCGGCGTTGGACGGGCAAAACGTCAGGTACCCCGGGGCGAGATGGGATTTGCAGTAAAGTGGGTTTGGCCATTTTTAGGCTTTGCTCAAACCGCCTGGAAGGAAAAGCCAGGTTTCGTGCATGCTCCTGGGACCAGCCGCCTCAAAGACCACATAGATCCGGTAAGAGCTGAGCTGCCACCAAAGGGTCCCCGACAATCAGAGCAACACGACTGAGGGCAGATCCCAAGCTCAATAGACACCCCAAAAATGAGAAAGCCTCCTCAAGTCAGCTGGAGAGCCTGCCTTTCCCCACAGCCAGGCTGGAGAGGCGCAGGGGCGAGGGCTGCCGCAGAGCATCCCCCCGCGCCGCCAGGGAGAACCGGCACCGTCGGTACCACCGCGCCATCCACGCTGTCGAAGGCGGGTGACAGACAAAACCCCAGCACAGCCGCCCGCTCTGTCACCGCTGCAAGCCGACAGCATGCCTCCGGGCAGCCCCGGCCCACGCTGCCGCGAGGGTATAGCGAGTACAGAAAGCTGCGACGAGAAGGTGGTGTTCCCATCTCACAGTGCCGTGGCCAAAAATCCTTCCCGGAGACTTTTTAGAAAACGCTTTGCACGGACTCTGCCCTGTGCAGGAGTGACTCCCAGGCTGCGCTTGTTCACAGAATCATTGAGGTTGGAAAAGACATTTAAGATCATCAAGTCCAATCATCAACCCAAAATTGTTGATGCTTTTGGCAACAGTGAGGAGCCACCAAGCACCCCAGCACCTCTTCCCTCACGAACACCAGCACCCGTGGTTTCTCGAAGAGCTGGAAGCCTATCACATGCAACTCAGCTCGCGGGCTTGAAGATTTACACCCATTTACCGGGAAAACTCTCCCCACAGGCAGCGGTTTGGTGGGAGGCAAGGTCTGTGGGTGCGTCTGCACCCACAACGCGGAGGTACAGGGCACCCCTTCGCCTGGCGCTCTTCCCAAGCCCCCTCACCCTTGCAGAAAAGGGGATTCTCACCTTGCACGGGGCAGAAAGCAGGACACACACAGCCCACGGTGGCTGAGAGGGATGTAAGGGAATAAATGCACTGAAGTGGTAAATTCAGCCACCGGCACTTGAAGTCAGGCAGCAGGTCCCAACACAAGAAGGGCTCTCCTCGCTGCCATCGTGTTCCATCATCAAGCTACGAGCGCCATGCAATCGCACCAGCCGTCCCAAGGGTGGCCCACAGCAGCTGCCCAGCTTCTGCAGACACCAACACCAATCCTTACCGTTCCCTGCCCGACCCCCCGCCTGGGCTCCGGCCCTTCTGGGGCAGACCCTGCAATTTGCCCCGAGCTGGTGTTATACCCACGGGCCCCGCGACGGTACTGGAGTTACTCCAGTTAGCGTCAGGAACAGCGAACTCAGCCAGGACACGTGGATTCTTCTCGTCCTCCCACCAACCTGATTTATAAACATGGATTTGTTTTTCCTTAATGATGACATTTTAGGTAGATGTAATTATTGCGAAATGCAGCAAGAGGTCAGCAGACTGCGTCAGCACAAAGATGGTCCAGGAGATGAGACCGGGAGAGCGGGGAGGACAGAGACAGCCTCTTCCACGACTCAGCCCCTGGAAGCCCTTTGAGACAACCGGCGGCTCGGGCTGCTCCAACACAGCGCTCGCTCCCGGCTCTGGAGCCCTCTGCATCGCCCCGGCACCCCTTCGGCCTTTCTAACCACAGGCTTTAGGGTCCCTATACGTGTCAGTGAGTGCGTATTGATTAGGCTTTAGGATCCCTATACGTGTCAGTGAGTGGGTATTGATTGGCCTGCCCTGCCTACAGATCATAATCTGCCTCCACGCACCTTAAAGAAGCTCAGCGCACACTCCACGTTCTTGCAGCTGCTTTGATTGCAATTCAGTCTCTAGTACATTACCCTTATTTATAATGCCAGGACTTCAGCATGGCCCCTCAGGCGCTCTAAAATTATTACAGGGCCCTTTTGACTTTCAATTCCCTTCCATTCAATTCCATTTTTATTTGTCAGCAGAGACTCCCACTGACCGGCGGCGGAAGCCGATGGCGCGCAGGCAGACGGCGTTACCGCACGTTGAGTCAATCCTACAGAAACTACTCGCACGCAGCTCAACGCGACGGGTCATCGCGGTTTGAATGAGAAACGCCGGGTTTGGAAGAGCAGCTGGCAGAGCGCTCCTGGGTGCGGCTTCCTTGGAGAGACGAGACATCCAGGCTTGGAGCAGCACTGGGGGGGCTCACCTGCAGCCCCTCGACAGTGCCATCCGCCCGGCTGATGCAGCCATCATGAAACAAAGAGAAGGCGAAGGAAAGCAGCTTTAAGCATCAGGGCCCCTCCTGCGTCCCCTTCAGAGATGATGGGGCAGGCTTGCAAGAGGGATGGATGTGAACGTGGTGCCTTGAGGCACGGATTTTAGCAGCCCTCTCCCCTTCCTTGATTCCCACCGCTTAATTAAGGCACGGGAGTTTGCTTTGGAGGTGCTTTGGGGTTTTACTGAAAAGCTCAAGCTTTGCCACTTCCCTCAAGGCTCCCGGCTCACCCAAAAGAGGCACAGGGTTCACTTTTGGAAGTGCACTTGAAGGCACAAGGAAGAGCCGAGTCTTTCCTGTAGTCACAGGAGGAAGAGCTGCCGGTCCATGAGAGCTGCTGCTCTAGAGATGCATGAGGAAAGCTGCAAAAGTCCTGTTCCCCACTTACTCCAGATTCTCCAAACCAACAAGAGACAGAGCTGATAAATGGGGGAAACAGACTATTTGAAAATCACAAGCACGAGTTTTTGATGGTCCAACTATTAAACCCTGTTAAAGAAATCGATGTCTGACGAGGACGCTTTTCCGCAGGTAACAGGCACACAACTCTGCCCGCCCTGGCCCGTCGCCATTGTAGGATGGATTAAATGAGACAGGTTTTTACGAAGACAGGAGGGATGGTCTGGCTTAGGAAATCCAGCGACACGCAGGGGATCGGCAGACCTGCTGCAGCAGGACCAGCAACTCTGCTCAGCCCTGAGCCCTGCGAGGACCTGGGCTGCCCCGCTCCGGGTGCCAGCCCGCACCCGCTGCCGCACGGGACTTCTCTCCATCCCTGCCCCAGCACCACACGTGACTCCAGTACATCTGAAAACCCCAGCTTGGCTCCTGCAGGACCACTACAGGCATTAGTCTATTATTAGTCTATTATTAGTCTATTCCCACTGCACCTGGGCAAGAAAACCCCTATTTATCCCTCAAGTCCAGGCACAGCTCAGCTAAGCTGAGGTGCCAGCGCTTGGATTGCCGTCGCCCGCCGCCGCAGACCGCTGCCTGCACAGTGACACCAGAGCTTCGCTTGGAGCCTGAAGGGATCTGAAGTGTCTAATGTCACAACCAGAGGCTACAGAGCAAGAGCTGCTGCGTGCGATAACCACTCGCTTGATTTTTCACAGCAGCTGAGGGAGCACGAGAGAGGCAGCCGAGCGGGCGGGCAAGGCACGGGCAAAGGCACCGTGCATCGCCTGCAGTGGCCGGATGCGGTCCCTGAGCAGGCAGCACACGCTGCCTCATGGAGATGGGGCCAGACAAGTTCTGCTGATATTTTAATCCAAGTCCCACAGCAGAAGACAGAAGGTGCTCGGCCAGCACCAGCCTGCCTGCATCCCTCCTGCCTTCTTTTCCTTGACGTCAGCATTAGCCAGTGAGGCTGGGGTGGTGATGCCTTTTTCCAGGACAGCCAGCAGCACAGAGGCCATGGCTGCAGAGCAGCCCCAGGAGTCATTAAGGCTTGTGCAAAGAGAAAACACTTAATTTTTCAAAAACTACCCCATGGCCTCCTCCCTGCCTGGGTGACGGCAGTGACTTTCTCTTTGACTCTGAGTTTCCGCAGGAGCGGAGAGCTGGAAGCGGAGCAGGGCGGAGGACGGCTGTCACACAGGCGAAGGGACAGCCCACGCAGCGGGGACCGCGCTGCTCTTCCCTGCAAGCTGCGGCAGGAGCAGAAGGGCAACGTGACCTACGCAGGTGTCCTGAGGAGCGTCGCTAAGCCAGGCAGGCTTCATAACAAAGCAGAGCGCTACGTTCGTTTTATAGCATCCGCCGTTCTGCACAGCGTACGCCGGGGAGCGAGCAAACGGTGCCGGCCTCGAGGGGCGAGCATCGCTCAGAGCTTGATTAAAACTAGCCAAGTGCTTTATAACCTCTATGCATTTTTAAATGTCTCTCTTTGGGAAACATACCTCTTAAAATGATATGGTAGTTTGATAGCTCAGGGCACTGCTCAAACTGTGAAGCAAAGTAATTTTTCCAGCACAGTTCCTCCATGGATCTCCCCTCCCAACACGCTCTTGAGCACGAGACGGGTCCCAGCGGAAACTCCCCACGCACCGGGGTGGGGTGAGGAGAGGAGGAGAGAAAGCAGGGAAGGAGAGAGGAGATCTCACCGCCTTCTAGAGAGACAAACACTGGGATGGTTCCACCTCCTGAGAGGTGGTCGTCCTTTTCCAAGGAGAAGGAGCCAGCAATGCAAAGGAGCTGGCTGCTGGCTGGGCATTTTCAGGAAAAACACAGGTAGCGGATAGCTTGGGCTCTTCAGCCTGTGTGTCACCTGGAGCACCAAATGGGTGCATCAGAAGTAAAGTAGCCTGAAAATTCTGGGCATACCCTTGCCCAAAAAGGCAAAAATATCAGTCACCAGGAATGAACATTTGCTGGAGCCCCTCCATGTGCATCATGACGGGGCTCCTGCACTAAGAAGGGCCTTGCTGTCAAGGCCGTCATCCGCCACGATTTAAAAGGATTAAGGGTCTTAGCTCTTCTCCGGGAGAGGCTCTTGAGAGCTCGCTCCCTGGAAAGCCTCTCGTTCCCCAAAGCCTCCCAAGTACCCAAGGTACCACCCAAGCACCCAGGTTCTGTCCTGGCTACTCACAAACCCCAAATCCAGCTCTAACTTCTAGAAATGAGTTCTTGCAACCTCACGGAAAATTCACTTCTCTCTGAGAGTCCAGTATTACACCTGCACCCGGGAGTGACCCGCACGTTTATCTACCCGGAGGGATGCCATCAGCCTGGGACACACCGACAGCCTCCCGCTGGCCAAGCACCACCGGGTTTCGAAGCACAGCAAGGGCTATACGAGAGCAGCCTGCAGCCCCCCGAGGATGCCACCCTGGGCTGCCAGACCCCCCCCGAGCAGGACGGACCACCCGGCTGGGCCCGGGAGCGAAGGGGGGGGGGGGGGCGCAAAAAGCCGTCAGGCTGCCAGAAGCAAAAGGGTTTACTGAGACGTAGCTGCGAAAATCCTCACCTCTCCGTGGACCGACTCGCGCTGAAATGAACCGGACTCAAAGCAGCTGATCTAAGAGCACAGAGAAGTCGCTGGAGGGCTCAGAAAGCGGCATCGTAAGACAAGGGGACATTAAAATACAAAATAATGAAAGCAACTGAATTTATTAAGGCTTCTCGGAGCCTGTGGGCAAAATAATTTTTCCCCGTTTAAAAGTGGGTAAGGCAAAAGAGAAGCTAAGCAATTTGTCAGAGATTAGGAGCGACCAAGTGGCAGAGACCGAAGGCCGAAGCC
>NW_010564787.1:0-1142 GCF_000687285.1 Phaethon lepturus
GGGGAAGGTGGGTTGTCCCCCAGCCTCTCCATCTCGCTGCTTTGCTTCTCCCTGCCCCCTGCAAATCCCATGCCTGCTGGCACATGGGTCCCTCTGGGGCTGGTGCAGAGGGCCTGGGGGTCCATGGCAGCTGCCTTCCCTTCTCCAGCACCTCCATCCCCCACAGCCTCAGCTAGCTGGGGCTGATCCAGCGCAGCCACACAGAGTCCATCCAGCCCTCTGCTCCCCCATCCCCAGCCTTTACCCTTTGTACGAGTGAGCAGCTCCTTCCCCTCCAGCCTCCCCAGCCCTCCTGCCTGCATCTGGTCCCACACTTACCCCCAGCCCCACTGCTGCTCTGCCGGGGTAAACCCAGGGCGCTGTCTCTGGCCGATGTCGTGCTCCTGGCTGCACAGGACCAACCTTTGGTCCGGCAAGTGGCAGTGAGCAGGGCCAAACCCCTTGTGCTCCTGGAGCGTGAAGTGTTGCTATGTGACATGCGGCTCTCCAGGGCTGCTCTGGGGCAGGTCTCCTGTAACTCTTTGTTTGCTGGTCCTTGGACAGCCCTGTCCCTTCTCACTCCTGCACTGTCTACGTTTCCAGCTGGGCCAGCACAGGGACAGGGTTGCTCTGAGCATGTGCCCTCCAACCTCAGCTGTGGCCTGACAGCCCCCAAAAATGCTCACTGGGGTTGAATGTGCCAAGGTAGAGGAGGGGATGGAGAACAGCCACTGTGATAGCCGCTTTGTACCCCAGCTATGGGCTGCACCGGGGATGGGACCTCCAACAGCTTGATTTTTACCCAAATGTTTGCATCCTTTGGGTACTTATCCCCGCCTGCTCCAAGGGAGACTGTGGGTGGGCACCTATCGAGCGCAGCCCTGCCATGTGCAGCATGTGCTGCCGCAATGCCCTGGCCCAAGGGCAGGTTTGCTGGGGGCTCCCAGCCCCGAGCGGGGTTCCTTGCCGCCGGAGCCCAGCCCAGCTGGTACGCCGCCGCCGCCCAGTCAATGTGCCTTTGTCTGACCCGGCTGCTGAGCTATTTGAGGAAAGTGGAGATGGCTTTTGTGTTTCTATCTCCCGTCAGAGGTATTTATAGCCTGCCGCTGACTAGTGCTGCCAAGCACGCTGGCAGCTGGACCCCGCTCCCCCCGGGTGCTGCT
>NW_010564787.1:1186-1520 GCF_000687285.1 Phaethon lepturus
CCCGGGGCCTCCCCCCCTGTGTCCCCATCCACAGGCTGCTTCGGGCCAGCCAGGCTTGGGAGGTAGGGAATGGGGCATCCCCTGGCACAGCACTTGGTTTGGGCTTGGTCGAGGCTGATGGTGCTTTTTTCTGCCTGCGATGATTGCTTGTGTCCTAAGCAGCCATGAGAGCTGCAGGGCTTTAGCCTGGAGCAGCAGCAGGAGAGAAGGCTTTTGCCATTTCAGGGGGCAGATTTCCTCTGTGTGTGTTGCCTTTTCCAAAATCCCAGCCGCCTGCCCCCCTTCCCCCTCATCTGCCCTGTCCATGGGCTCCTCTGCAGCAAAGCCACCGGCT
>NW_010564788.1:0-356 GCF_000687285.1 Phaethon lepturus
GGGGCTGCAGCACGGAGGAAGGGGCCGACGCGGTGCCCGTGCCCTGGGAAGACAGGAGCTGCAAACCCGCCGTCAGCCAAGCCCCATCGGTCTGACAAGCGCTGGGACGAGGGGCCAGCGCACCAAAACCCCGGTGTTTCTGCCCGAAGTTTCCCACCTGCGGCAGGCACCGCGGCAGTGCCCGCCTCAGGACATCGTTTCTGGTGCAAGTACTCACCAAGGGCAAAAAGTGGTGAGGATTTCAGCCCTGCCTCCACCGCAGGTCAATATTTTACCTAAAATTATCACTGACTGATGCGCCGGGGTTACGCAGGAGTTCCTTTGACGGGCAGGCGTGCAGGATGCGGCCGGGGCCC
>NW_010564788.1:403-1868 GCF_000687285.1 Phaethon lepturus
TTTTCTGGGATTTCAATCTGGGCTTTTGCTTAGGTTTGATTTTTAATACTTGTGAGCGTGCGTTAGCTGTCGCTAAACGTCCCGGCCTGGGCGTCCTCCAAGGAGCTGCCACCACCGGAGATGCTGGCAGATGCGCCGGCGTCCACCGGCATCGGAGGCGGAGAGGGGCCATCATTCCTGAAACAGCTTCCGACTCAAAGGCCCTTTTTGTTCCTGTTGCTTTTACTTTACAGCCGCTGGAAGCTGGCTTTGTCTGGGGCCAAGATTTCCACTTTGCGTCTTTTTCCTTGCAAAACCACTCTACCTTCTTTTTTCCTTCATTTCTGTGTGTTTTAATTCTTGAGTCATCTGCCATACTGGCCAGTTTAGCATAAAAAATGAAAATAATTCTCATGCTCAAGCTCCGAATGTAAATTTGTTTATTAATAATTTAAACAGATTTATTTATGCAGTTTGATTTTTTTCAGGTTCAGGGAAGCAATTCATTTTTTCTCGCGTTGATGATAGCAGACACCATCATTAAACTCCTTTTTCCCCCCATCCTCCTCTTCCATCTTAGCCTGCGAAACAGATAAAAGATGGGAGTCTGCTGGTCTCGGCGGGCTCCCGGGGAAGCTTTGCGTGAGCTAATGTAGGTAAATAAATAATTTGACTTTATCTTGTACCCACTTCGGACATTTCCTCTCCAGAGAAGGGGCGAATTTTCCTTCCAAATGTTTCCAGTCACCGCCACACGAAGAGCTTCTGCCAGATGCGTCGAGCCTCCGAGGAGAGCGGCAGCATCCACGGAACACCGCGGCGAGGCTGGGGAAGATCATACGGGGGATGTCGTGTTAATGGCAGCCACAACATTGTACTCCTATCCAGATCGGATGAACGGCGAAGCCGGCTCCATGGGATGTGGTGGAATATTTTAAGCAATATCACGTGTATTTACTTAGAATTAGATGTCCCCGAAACGAAACCCTCCATCTGAAAACCCGCAAGACCAAGCCCACCTCGTGACAGCTTTTTGCACCTGGTTTTCATCTGTGCCATGGGTCTGCCCAGCCCTCTGGGTAGGGATACCACGAAACCCTGGGAATGTCTGAAATTTAGATCTGTTTCCTTGTGGTTTGGACCCCTCTGAGATGAATCGAACTTTCTACCAATCTGGATTTGCTTTGCTTCTTCGGCGAGACCAAGTCCCTCGCCGAACCCTGCAGACTCGTGTGAGTCTTGCCTGGCTTCGCGCTCCGTTACAGCTCTGAAACGGTATTTCAAAGGCTCACCCTTTTTTTGCCCCAAACTGCTCTGAGGGTGGAGCAAACCCGATCGCATCGACGTGGGGCCTCAGAGTGGGGAGAAGCGCTTGGTCTTCGCTCGCTGGAGCACGGGGACGTGCGCTGTGCTGGAGGTTTCCCTTTCGTCCCAGGCTCGGCACGGGCACAGCAGACGTGAGCTGCGCCGGGCTGCGGCACCGGCA
>NW_010564789.1:0-421 GCF_000687285.1 Phaethon lepturus
CTGGTCGGGGGGCAGCTGGGGGTGCTGGCCCCACACCGGCCTGCATCGCTTCTGGATGGAGACATTGCAGAGGTGCCGGGCGCTGGGGAAGGGAGAATGGGGCTGGGTCAGTGGAGTGCCGGGGTGTGGGGTGCCAGGGTGCTGGGGTCTGGCGTGGCGGGCACTCACAGCTGGGAGCAGAAGCGCAGGTAGCTCTCTCCATAAAACCAAATGGTTAACGGGTTCCAGTCAGTCACCAGGAACCACTGACGGATGTCGAATTTGGTGCCAAAGATGAGCAGCAGCCGCTCCACGTACTTCTGTACCACCCACTTGCCTGCCCGCACTGAGGGTGCCACGCAGCCCCCCGCCAGCTGCAGCACCTCTTCCAGCCGCGCCGTGCAGACAATGCCTGCGGGACACGGTGCTGGTGGGGCCCCCC
>NW_010564789.1:450-1052 GCF_000687285.1 Phaethon lepturus
GCAGCCAGTGTTCCCTGTATCCTCTGCTTCCCCCAGCCTTACCCCTGCCGCGGGATTTGGCGCCAGGCTTGACGATCCAGACGTTGTGGTCGCCCTCCATGCCGAGCTGGGGCAGCTGCTCCGCCAGGCACCGCAGCAGGGCCTGACACTGCTCCCGCTGCGTCCCGCTCAGCGCCAGCCTGGCCCTGTCACTGCAGGGGGAAGTGGGGGGCTCAGTGCCAGCCCTGCCACGGTGTCCCCCCCATCCCACTCGGCACTCACTGCACCACGCTGTAGTATGCCTGCAGGAAGCGGTCCCAGTCGGTGCCCACAATACGGGGGGACGAGGTGTCCCTGTCGATGTCCTGGTGCCCCAGGCTGCCCAGGTGCTGCCTGCAGATCTGCAGGGCCTCCTCCACCAGCTGGGGGGGCAGCAGGGGCCCCGGCCCCACTGTGGATAGCATGGAGTGAGGGACATGGCTCCTGGGGACCCACTGTGGCACCCTCAGGGCCATAGCACAAAGCCTCCCCATGGGACGAGTGGCTTTGGGTGCACAGGGATGGGCTGCGGGGACAGAACACCCATGAGGTGGGCTGGAGTGGCAAGTCCCAAGCCACAGCCC
>NW_010564789.1:1166-1492 GCF_000687285.1 Phaethon lepturus
CCCGCCCTCTCCAGGGCCACTTGGGGCAGGCTGGGAGCCGCTGTCAGGTGGAAATCCTCTGCAAGGTGGGCATCATCCCTGCCTGGTCCCATGCAGGACACACGGGGACCAGGAGCATGGAGGGGACAGGAAGGCAATGGCCCTGTGGGGTCGTGCCAGCCCCGAGCTCACTGATGAAGGCTTGCCATTCATCTGGGTTCCCCAGCAGGTAGCACCGGGGGAAGAAGATGTCGGGGTCTGCCTGGGTGAACCAGGGCAGGTTTCGCAGGCTGAGGCACAGCCCCTCCTGTTTGTTTGGATAAGATAAGCCTCTGCTAGACTCCCCC
>NW_010564790.1:0-1246 GCF_000687285.1 Phaethon lepturus
TACGAGGTTTATTCCCGATTTCAGTGACATAGTTATGCATGAAGCAATGTGACCAGCATCATGTGTCACATGTTTGTTTTCTCCTCTTATACCTGGGAGAGAAGCAGCTCTGTTGTAACCGAGGTGGTGGGAATTATAGATGTAACCATAAGAATGTTATGCACCAGCAATGCTGCTCAGAAGTCCACCCAACCCTTTCCATCTTGATTTAAACATCAAGGATCTAATCAGTATGTAACATTGTAATTGTATAAGATCAGAATTAAGTGTAGTATGCCTCGTTCTTTGATAGCAAATAGATAACAGTGTAACTAGTCTGAATGGTGTAGTATAACATAGTGAAGGCAATTTTTCTGTCTTGAAACAAAGACTTTGAAATGAATAATTGTGTGTTTGTGTTAATGGTCCGTGAAGGACCATTTGGTTTTGCCAAATTTAAGTGAACTTAGAGAAAAGGTAATTCCAGCAGGGGGAGATCGCGACCACCGACTCAGAGACCACCCACTCAGGAAACCCTCCGACCCAAAAGATCAAGGAAGTAAATTCTTAGAAAGTTATAGTGAGCATGCGTAGTCATTTACATGTTAGGCGAAGAATTTTTAACCAATCATTGTATAGAGGATAATGAATATGTATTTGTGTATCTGTAAAAGAATGTTTCTTAGACTGATTGAATGAACACGATTTGGGAAAACTGTCCCCCGTGTTCCCAGCACCGTGAATAAAGAATGCCTGCCTTTTAACACTACATTGGTGTTACGAGGTTTATTCCCAATTTTGGTGATACTGTGACTTTGTACCATCATCATAGCAGCTTATCTTTCCATAGCACCTGTTAAACCAAAGCAAGCCAGTGAAAGAGTGCTAAAATGCCACCTCCTTGGAGTTGAAGAGCGGCAGATGCTGCACTGCATGCTACATGACTGGGGGAGAAATGGCAGTTGTACAAGGACACAGGGACCAATTCCCCTAAGAAAAACATCTAGTGTGTGCACTGGGAAGATCACAGAGCACAGAAAGGTCTCTTCCCAAAGATGTTATCACAGTGTGGAGCTTACTTGCTTTGGGAGATGATGTTCTGGGATGCTCTTATAGAGAAACCCCATTCTCTGGACTTTGGTATAAAGGTACTGAAGGGGAAATTCAAATTGTAACTGCTCAGGAGTGGTAATTTGTGACTGAGGAATGATCTGGCACAGAGGGCAAAAAGGCTCAACTACAAGAAGGGGTTAAACTGGCTGGAAGC
>NW_010564790.1:1277-2447 GCF_000687285.1 Phaethon lepturus
AATGCCAGAGACAGACTGCCTCCTCTAAAGGGAATGAAATTTCCCTGGGCGATGAGATAAGAAACAGCCTCAGCATTGTCTTGTAGCCATCCTGGAATGTGAGGGCTCAGGGGCCCAAGCTCAGGGGTCACCTTTGGGCAGCAGAGATGGGCTGGGGGATGGACCCACAGCCAGTTGAGGTGCCCCGTGCAACCGCTCAGGGGTTTTGTGCTGGTGCAAGAGTATATAAGGAATCTGCTTGTGACTCATCTTTTGCAGACTCCTTGTAGAACCGCTTATTCCAGTAGGACTCTGCCCAGTGTATTGTTCATTAAATCTTTCTTTTATATATAAGCACAAAAGTGTGTTTAATTCTCCTCCAGGGGTACAATAAAAATTCCCCAACAGTACAGCCATCCCATCTGTGGCTTTTCGCTCTCTTCCCATGCTGCCAGCTCTACCGTTGGTGAGCTGAAAGGCACAGCAAGCAGGCATGGGGTGTTTGTGTCTAGGTGTGTCTGTGTGTGTGTATGTGTGGAGTGAGGCACTCACAGGCTGTGGGGGCTCTGCAGTTGCTTTTAGCAGATACATCCATAGCCGTGATTCAGCACTTGGCAGCCCGTGAAACCACCTCTCACTCTCACTCACGCTCACTCTCTGTACCAAAATACTCCATCTTTCCAGTCTTATGACATTTACTATGCTATCTAAATGCACCCTGTGACTCAAGTGATGACAATATTTTCCCCATATGCCCACTCTGCCTTCAGGAGGGAGCTGCAACGTGGCTGAGAGTGGTGTGGTGAGGATGAAGGTGCAGCCACAGGAGAGCTTGCACAACAGTTGTCTTGAGCTCTGAATCATATAAGATTTGTAGTTATTTTTCTTGGCTGCGAAGTGCAATGGTGCAACTGTTTTGGCTTTGTATAAGAGGGCAGGAGCAGAAACAGGAAGGACACTACTGTGGGAGACCTTAACCAGAATTCACACTATCGTTGAGGCTAGTAGGTCAGTCACGGACTGAGTCTATTCACTTTGCAAGCAGAACCTGAGGCTCAGAGTGCCTTGAGATACACAGGCCTTGACAAAATGGCTGGCCATGGCCCAAACGGTGGCTGCAAAGGATGGTACATTTCCTTACAATTTTTTTCCTCTGGGGAGGTGTATACGGAGGGGTTAAAAGATGGAATT
>NW_010564791.1:0-1572 GCF_000687285.1 Phaethon lepturus
TGTCGCATGGACGCAGCACTGCGGGGTTCCCAGGAGATTTCAGAGCCCCCCTGCTGGGTCCATGTGGCTTCCTGGACCCCCAGACCACACTGTTCTCTGGGGCACGCCCATCACAGGCCAGGAAGGCAGGTCATGGGCACCAGATGCTGGACAGACCTCCCTCCATCCCCATCGTGTGTGGCCCAGCTTTGCAGGATTTTGTGTTCATTATCTCTTGGCTGTGGTTTCGTCTCTCCAGGCATGCACTGAATCACCACCCACCACCAACATTGACATTAGGAATTTTTCCCCCACCCCCTGCATGTGATGATCTTAAGGGTCTTTTCCAACCTAAACGGTTCTATGATTCTGTGATTTCATCTCTTCAGCAGGGTTGACTGCCAGGGAATACTGGACACAATGCTCCAAGTGGGGTCTCCCGAGAGCAGAGGAGAGGCAGAGGAGCACCTCTGTTCACCTGGTGGCTACGCTTCTTTTGATGCAGCCCAGCACTCTTTTGGTGCAGCACAGACTGACTTTCTGGGCTGCGAGCGTGCATTGCCAGCTCCGTTTCGTCCAGCAGTACCCCCAAGTCCTTGTCCACAGGGCTGCTCTCAATCCCTTCATCCCCCAGCCTGTACTGATAGTGGGGATTGCCCCAACCCAGGTGCACTTGGCCTTGTTGAACTTCATGAGGTTTGCATGGGCCAACTGCCCAAGCCTCTCAGGGTCCCTGTGGAGGACATCCCTTTCCTCCAGTGAATCAGCAGCACCACTCAGCCTGGTGTCATCTGCAAACTTGCCGAGGAAGCACTCAATCCCGCTGTGTCATTGACGAAGATATTCAATAGTATTCATCCCAGCACAGACCCCTGATGGGCACCAGTCATTACTCGTTTCCACTTGGACACTGAGCCATTGACTATAAGACTTTTGATAGATGCTATTGATAATGAGATTGCGCTGCTGATGCCATAGCAGATGCAGATACCACTGCAGATGCAGACGCCATTTCAGCGGCTGATACCGTTGTAGCAACTGCCGCAGATGTTATTGCTGATGCAAAGTCAGATGCAGGTACAATAGGAGGAGCAGATGCCGTTGCAGGTGCAGATGTCACTGAAGATGCAGAGGCCATCTTACCATACACAGAATAACCTGTAACCCTTTTATTGTCAGATCATATGAGGACCCGGCTACACATAGTTCAAGATCAGGATATGGCAATGGCACATCTGTTAAATAGTTCTGAGTCTTTTTGGCATCATGGGTTGCTAAGAGACAATCATGATGTGGAGTTTCTTCCTTGGGAGGAGGGAGTAGAGTAGCAGGGTTCAGCATATTACATCGCTTAATTGTTACGTTTTCCATCATTAAGAGGATCACCTCATAATGATGTATTGGCTGTGGTGACATTGCCTGGGTTGAGGTGCTGTGACAGCAGCACTTCAATTTCATGTAGTCCTCCTGAAAAGGCTCGCATTTCCCTTTAGTAACAGGTTGAGGAACATTTTGAATGGCTTCAATACAGCCCTTGGATAAACGACCCTTCCCGTGTTGGGGAATGTAACCCAGGTATTTTACACTTCTCTT
>NW_010564792.1:0-361 GCF_000687285.1 Phaethon lepturus
AGAAGGGATTTCTAGCAAGGTCGTCATTAAAACAGCCAGAGACGGATTCATTTACTAGATTTCAAACCATTTCGCGAGTCTCCCTCAGAGCAACGCTCTGGTCCAAGAAAGCTTTCAGCGGGATTTGCCTTCCTTATTCTCTTTATTACCTTGCTTAATTCTTTCCTCGTCGTTTTCTCTCTCTCTCCCCTCCCAAACTCCCCCGACCCACCAACAGCCCCCTCTCTCTTCCTTCTCCGCTCCTTAACAAAAACGAAACGAACGCAAATGTATGAAAATCTTTCTCAAAAAAGCACAATTCGGGGAGGCCAGGGGAACCGGGGCGCAGCTGCCCTGTGGCGGAGCCTCTCGCCGATTGCGG
>NW_010564792.1:403-667 GCF_000687285.1 Phaethon lepturus
GCTGCAGCGGACTCGCCGTATTTTGGAGTGTGAACTCGTTAAATACGGGTTTTCCAACCAGTTAACTTCCCAAGCAATTATTTTGGCGAACGGGCTAAAACAAAAACAAAACCAAAAAACCACCACCAACAAAAAAACACCTAAAACCGATGGGAGGGCAGTCCTCGATGCTGTGGAATTATACTCGGCATTTCTGCTCAGCAAAGTTGAACGATAAAAGAAAAAAAAAAAAAGAGATACATTCCAGGATCGGGTAGAAGATTT
>NW_010564792.1:755-1188 GCF_000687285.1 Phaethon lepturus
CTGCCGCGCCCAGGGCCCCCCGCCAGCCCCTCCTTGCATTAAACTGTAACGAAAAGTCCATTAGTTCTCAATCAGGGCTAATCCACAGCACCGGGGAAAGGACCGCAATAAACCCCTCTCTCTAATGGCCAATTTGTGTCCTTGGCACCGAGAGGTTAATTCGGGAATCGTTACCGAGGGAATGGGTGCTCGCAAATACCTGGCGATCTGGTGGGGGCTGGAGGTGGGGGTGGGGGGAGGTGGAGAACCGGGGAATCGCTTTTCTTGGCCGTTTTCGTTTGGCCGGTTTGGGTTTTGCCCCAAGTCCTCTCGGCAAGTTTGACGGGGGACTCCCCCAGTCCCAGCTAGCTGGGAGCGGAGCCTTGCGAACACAAAACTAAAGAGGGAGCCTGCAGCCCCCCTCCCCGTTGAAGGAGGCGATGGGGCTGAGCTC
>NW_010564792.1:1304-1578 GCF_000687285.1 Phaethon lepturus
AGAAAGGGACAGGCATTCCGTGAAACCCGATCTCACCAATTTTTTCCTCCGGGTGACCCCAAACCCACTCAAATGCGTCCAAAAGAGAAGGGCGAATGGAGCGGCCGAAAGGTCTGCGCTCCGCAGCAACCGGTTGCCAGTTCCGTATGTGTATGTGCTTTATATCGAGACCGTTTTCAGGTACAGTCGCTGTTGGTTTTGTAAGGGGCGAGTCCCGAGGGTGCCTTCCCACGCAGACAGGGCTGCGGGGCCGGGGACCCCAGGTGAGGGCCGG
>NW_010564793.1:0-12004 GCF_000687285.1 Phaethon lepturus
CCATCCGTGCCTGCCGCTGGGAGCTCAGCCAGCACGGCCGGCGTGGAGCCGTCCCTTTACACCGCACTGGGACTTGCTCTGCGTGCGAGCCAGGCGAGCCTACGCCTTGGGACGGCCACGGGGACTACGCAGAGGAGGGCTGCGCTGCCACCATCCCACGGGCACTCGTGCAGCTCGGCCACCCGTGTCTGCAGCCTCTTTATTGGAGCACCTGGGGAGGGCGAAGGGCGAAGGGCGATGCAAGACCTGCCGCAGGGACGTGGAGCAGCAAACCCCAAAACACACAGAGAGAGAACGCGGATTGATCAAAAGGGTTTGCTTTTCAGGTGTTCTGACCTTCAACACAAATCTTGATTTCCACCCCCCCTGAAAGCAAAGCCTTTTCTGTGCAAAAACATTTGGTCATAAAACTCTACAGCATATCAGTACAAAAAATTACTTTTACCATTCTGTACTGGATTTTCTTTTAAATTTCATAACATTTGTGGTGGGGGCTGAATACTGCCTGTAAAAATAGCACAGCTTTCTTAACCCCTGATTTTCTTTACAGTAGAGAGGAGTCTTAGAAAGTTCAACCCAGCTGCTTTCCACTGCTGTGGCCTCACTTCATGGTGTGTCACAGATGCTGCCCTTCCATTTTCTCTGTGGATTCCCTAGAAACTCCCAAATTCTTGTCTATAAACACATTTTGAGAGCAAGTCAGTCCATGTTATGGTAACAGCTTAATGCTTTCAGCTTCTGGGCTTAAATCCTGCAGGCCAAGCTCTTCTCCACTTGCGCTCGAGCAGTGCAGCAGAAGTCTAACAGCAGGAAAACCCTCACCATGAAGTGACACGTGGGCACTGAGCCTCAGCAAGTCCTTAAGAGTTGTGGTGGACTGGTGAGTCGTTTGTTTTCTTACAGACTAAAATCCCTCTTAACGAACGCGTTTTCTAAAATGAGCAAGAATGTATGAACTGATTTCCGTGCAGTCAGGCACCTGGACCTCCTCACCGAGGTAAAGGTCCCTCTTACCCGAACATCTCAAAGCTCTGAGTGGGTTACAGAGGCTCTTCCCAAAAGCTGGTGGACAGAGACAGGGACCTGTAGCAGGCCGCTCATCCCCAGGTGCCTCAGGATGGGTGGAAGCAGCCCTGGAGATAGATACTTGTATCTCCTCCAGGAGTTTATACCAGACGCCTAGTTGTTAGGAGTCCAAAGTTTGGGGACACGAATGTCACCACAAGGATCCTAGATCTGCCACTCAGTTTCAAAGGGAGCTTCTGCACTGACTTCAGAAGCACCTGAGACGGGCCCCAAGAGAGAAACAGTTCATATAAGCACTCACAGCCCTTTTCTATATTCAGATCAAACTAGTATCAATTCTGTAAAAACCCCAGGGACCCCCAGAGGTCCTTACCAACCTCAGTTGTTGAAGGATTCCAAATCATTTTCCTCTTTTTCTTGTTAAAGCTGCAATGGTTAGTACAGGCCCTTCATCTCATTTGCTATTGCACAGTCCTGAAATATCCACTGTGACTTTGGGAATAAGAAACAAAACAAAAATCCAAAGTGACAATTTAGACAAGCATGGTAAAGTGATAGGTAATGGAAAAATTACCGAACTCTGGAGAGGTAATCTGTACGGGAAACTGGATGTCCCACCCGTGAAACAAAGCTTGAACTCTTCCGGTGACCACAACTGGCACACGAAGGGACCACAGCTGAACACCCTATTTTGATTTATATAACACAAAAGCTATCAAAAGCCCATCAGGTATTAAATACTCTAAGAATATTTTAAAGCTTTCTACAATAGTGTAAACACTTGCCATGAAATATCCAACTTCTATGTCAGCCTGCTCTCTCCTACCCCTGCAGCTCAGCCCAGTACAAACCTGTCCGCCCCAGTTTGCCTCTGCCATTGAGGAGATTACGCTCCGAAACCCAATGGCAACAACTGAGTTGCAGGCACATGAATTTAAGGATTTACTGAGGGAGGTTTCTAAAAGCCTCCCATCCCGTTCTCCTGGGGTATACTGCAAGACTGGTGAAACGTTATCCGGCATTTGATAATCTTGCAATTAAAAAAAAAAAAGCACTAAGAAAATAAGAAAGCATCCCAATATCTGTCATAAAGCAATAATTAATTGATTAATCTATTGATGAAGCTCGGGTAAATGATTTGGGTATTTGACAACTAAGGAAAAGTTTGGATGTGAACAGTCCCACTGGCTGAGAACATCCTCCCTCCTGAGCAGGGATGGGAATAAGACTCAGTACAGCTCACAAGTGTGATCACTGCTTTTCTTCCTAAACTTTACTTCACTTTCTTTTATTTAGAAAAATAACTAGGAAATTAGAGCAAGCAAACAAACAAGCCTTGCCCTAGAAAAATCACAACATCGTGATACAGGAAGACAAGAAGTGGTGGAAAAGTATTAATGTTGATGAGAGCCCATACATGTTACCCAGCAAGAAAAACAAATGACTCCCTCTTAGATGGGAGAAAATGTTTCTTCTCAGTTGGAGAAAGAAAAACACAAAGCGGCTCAACTGCATCCCTGAAATTGTGCAATTTACTTTGCATATTTGGCAGCAAAAGTAGAAGAAGCAGTTTATAATCCAGGGTTTTCACACAAATGACAGGTTCTTGGTTCTCGAAGGAGTACTTCATTTTGGTATGCTTTTTTAATTAACATTCTAATAGTACATTAGAATTAAAGGAACACCATCAACTTAAAACTCACATAGCTGTTTGAGCATTTTTAATGAGTAGTGTCACAGCAATCCCAAGACTGACTGCAACTGAAGCAGAACCAGCACTTCCCTGGGTACTTTGGGAGTTATAGCTACAGCTGAAGCATTTTCTGCACAGCCAATTTCTCCGCGTACCTTTGCTGGGCAGTTCTCCCCTTCACACAGCAACAGGGGACAAGACTTGAAGAGGACCAGGTAGCGATGAATCCAAAAGCTGCGGATGGGCAAGGGCTGCAGGCAATAGCTGGGGTTTAGTTTTCTTTAACCACTTCATTATAAAGATGTGAACTGCTGCACATTTTATTGTTTTTAAATGTTGACCTTAATTGCATCAAGGTGGAAATTATGTATAAAACAACCTGTAAAGCTCCATTTTTGTCCCAAGAGTTGGTTCTGTGTTTCAAGATACGGAACAGCTGGTGTGAAACACACCTAAAGAGACTGAAAAGGGCTCTACCTGTCTGCAGAAACAGTCCAAAATTGGCGAGAATCTCCCAAAGAAAGTAATTTTTTTGAAAGCAGCTGTACCAGGCAGTTCCCCAGGCAGCGACTGTGGCAGCGAAGGGAACCAACCCTGCTGCCTCCGGAAAGGAAGGAAAAAAAACCCACGAGGGAAGTGAAACTGTGACAATTTTTAAGTCCTAGGGACAGAGTCCTATGACTGGGCACAGTCCTGTGTCACATGAAAGGTGTGGGAAAATGCTGAAGCGTTGGTTACACTCACATTTCTGGCTTCAAAAATAGCCTGAGAACCAAACCATTACTTCATAGCTGTGGCAGCTCCCATGCGCAGCGCTGCCAGGAGGGTCTGCCGAATCCCAGCCCGACCGGCGCGGGCAGGATCCTTCCCGCACACCTGGCCAGGGCACCAAAACGTTAATTCTGCTCCTGCGCTAGAGAAACAGCCCTGATTAGACACAGACTTAAACCCCAGGCCTAAGTGCTTGGCTGGAATTATAAATGAATTTAAGCTTAGAGTTAGACCTTGAAGACATCCCGGTGAGTAAGGCATTTTCCAATTATCTCATCCAGCGTATCCAATCGCTGCGCTGACTTTATAAACTAAATGAAACCGCACACAAATTACGCTGACGCGAAGAACAACATTTAACAGGGCTGCCCTTTGCAATGCTATCCAGGTTTATTCTGTTTACAACTCTGTTTACTGCTCTAATCTTCTCAAATTACCCAGTCTGCAACATGAAACGTAAACAGGCAGAAATTTGACTACTGGTTCTGAGGTCAAAGTGAGGTTTTTTATGAGTTCTGATAGGGATAATAAGAACAAAACAGATTTTTTTTTCAGAATTGGCTGGGCTGTTGGTGCAGAATATGCCCCATCAGAAAATGCCCAAAATGCCTGGAAAGGTGTTACACGTCTTGCTGTCATGGCTCAGCACGCTCTGCGTCTGCCGGAGGCGTGCAGCTTCTCTGCCTGGGGAAGACACAGGTTTCTGACTCATGTAAAACTTCTTCCTGTGTGGCTGAATCCCACCGGTGTCCCACCCGGATGGCGCCTGCCACAGCACCGTGCACAGCCTGGGGAGAGGCAGCCCCCCCAGGTGCTCGGCAGCCGTGCCGCTGGCACAGCTCTCGCTCCCGGCAGCACCCTCCACGCTTCGTCTCGCCACGCACGAAGCTGACGGCTCTGCGACAAGCGCGGGTGACACAACAGCTCGTACCGAACAAGCGCTGCGCTGGTGTCAGGCCAGGCACATGCTGCAGCGGAAGTTCAGTCATCTCTAAAGAAAAGATGGGAAACCTCCAGAAAATATAGCAAACGTCACAGCTACCTGCACAAACCAGCTGGGCTGCGCAGCGCCTGCACGCGTTGCCAAAACACCAGGGAGGTGCAAGACACCCTCCTGAGAAACCCCGGCTTCGTGCTGTGGTGGACTGGAAGGGAAGAGAGTCCCGCCTGCCTGTCAAGCCGCCGCTGCCTGTTGCGCCCTCGTTGCTGTCCCGCGCACCCCGACAAGCCCTACAGAGCTGCCACGTGCCACAACACACTTCTGGGCAACAGCAGCTCCTCTCCCGCGCTGTTCTGCTAGTGGGGGCTGGTCCTCAGCGTTGTTTTAATGCTATATAGGCTCGTCAGCCCTACGCAGATGTCACCCCGCCCTGCAGTTATGGTAGCAAGAGCTTCAGGAGCAAAAGAAGACAGACAATCCCCAAAACACAATGTGTACACGACCCTGCTCCCATCTGCCCATGTGCCACCCCGGCCACGCGTGCAGGAGAGATGCTCTCCATACGCGGACGAACGTAACACGCTGCGAGCTGGGCGTCGCTGCAGCAAGCGGGGGGGACTGCTGCACCGACGCTTTGCCGCGGTGCCACAGTTTGCGCTGACACCTGCGCTCACAGTGGACTGGAAGTGGAGGGGGACTTAAAGAGCATCCATGAATGCATGGAAAAAATAACAAGAAAATATAAAACCAGATGTATTCACCACTTCCAGATACTTCCCACACAGTTCAGCTACTCAGTGTTACAGTAGAGTCATATCCAATGTCCCCAAGCTGCTGATTCATAAGCAAAGTGACAAGGAAAAAGGGAATAATGAAGAAACTATTGGCTCTGCCGCCGAGGGTACTCTGCTCTCTGAAGGCTCAGGTCCATGTCAGTCCTCATCCCCTTTTCTTGTCAGCTCCGGGTGTTCTTCGGCCCAGCCCAGCACACATTGCTCCCACATTTGTGCTGACACAGCTGTTTGTTGACTGATGCGGTAAACCAATTCAGTGAACTCATTTGTGCCGTGTGCAGTCCTGCAAAAAGACAAATTATTTGTGCCCTACATCTTTTTTTTTTTAGATCTTTTTTTGGCATGTTTTAAATAGTTAAATGTAGTTTGCCTTTTTTCCCATTGCTTCGGCTGTCTGGTGGCAGTGAGCACCTGCTCATCAAACACCATTTTCCAAGGCAGGATTCTAAAAGTGATTTTGAAAAATAAGATTCTTTAAAAGCTCCAAAAAAGGCAACAGCATTTCCTCTTCAGAAGAGCACAGTCATAACTGAAAAGGTGGCTCTTGCTAGAGAAGAGGACCACAGACAACACTGATGCTAAATGCAACCACTCAGGAACTCAAACAACAGCTAAAGGGGAAGCGCATGGCAAGGACCGGGCTCTCATCTGGCCTCAGACCGTCCATCCTTGTGACTGGGGCCAGTGTGACTTCACAGGTATTTTTAAACTGCATCTGAAGGTAAGCACAATGTTTCCTGTGACAGATGGCTTTGCAGCCAGACGGCTTAATGCTGGCCACCAGCAAGGGCTCAGGTTCTGGTAGCCCACAGAGGTCAACGTCCTTTAGTTTCCCTCTGTCTATAAGGGAAGAGCACGAGGAAAGATGCACGTACCCATATGGTCTGAAACAGAACAACCCAAGAAGAGCTGCCAGAGCCCCGTGGGGACTGAACGGACGGAGGCTGGCGAGCACAGACACTATCAGACAGCTGTCCGCAGTGCTTTCACCATTTCATCATTTTAGGCTTTAGCCTGCTGCTGCTTACAGTGGCAAGGGTCTGGGTGATGTGGAGAGGAAGAAGTGTCCTTCTCAGACTGACCAACTCCATCCCTTGAGGCTCCTGGAGCTCAGGAGCTGGATTCGGTATTTTTCCCATCTCTTTGTGGCTGGCACATAAGACACAGCGCCACAGTTGTGAGTCCCCTTATTCTGTCATCTTCGTCTCTGGATCTTGTTTTCCCCAGATACCTGAGCTCTGCACTAAGCACTGCATGATGTTTAACACATGGGCATTCAAGATGAGGAAGTGTGATGAACAGTGGGTAACTCTTTTTCCAGTGATCTCATCGCTATGGTTAAAAAGGGGAACTCAGATAAGCTTTGTGGTCTAATACATAGAAATACCTATATTCCTTAGAAACAGAGTTTCAAAATTCATGTGCAATGGCACACATAACTTACATGTACAGATGCCATGACTTGTTGCCCAAATCAGGTCTCTGCCTTCAGAAATTCTTTGCTAATCTGGATGTCTGTTCATGCGTCTATTCAAATTCCTGGTGCGTGTTTGCACTTGTTACGGTAACTACATGCAGGAATCAGGCACACCTTGTTTGTACATCTTTACCCAGACAGTTGCATATTTGGCATGGCTGCGCAGTCCAGAGAACATTTATGAATGAATTAAACCAGTTGATAGAATCAAATGCTTAGGGAAAGGATGGGCAAGAAGCAGCTCTGCTTTGTATCACTTAGCATTAAAAATATGGAATATTGACATCTTCCAGCCTTGCCTCAGCACACGCTGTTTAGCCTTTTCTCCTAAGGATGCTGAACGGACTCTTGTCACTCCAGAGCTGCCACAACACAGCACCTAGAGCACAGGAGTTAACTGGGAAATTCTCTGCATGTATGGACCTAAACTGGCCTAATTTATTCTAGTATCAGAATTCTTAAAGCTCACTATGGCCATAATTACTTCCATGTATCTATCTCATTCCAGCAGGCTGCTCCTCCTTCTTAGGCAGTAATCCTTCTCAGAGTCACTCACTGAAATTCCACATGATTTAATTTCAAAACCGAATATATGTTATTAGAGGAATTTTTACAACCATTCCCTTATTGGATGCACAGGAATGATATGTAATTCATCTCCATGGATGGTGCCCCTGAAAAGGCTTTGAAGGACTTTCTAAGAGGAAAAAAAGTTCCATTAAGAAAATATTGCCTCCCTTTTTCCCCTCTTTTATCTAAGGAAAACACCTAATATGAACACAGGGTCTTCAGTTCTGAGTGCAGGCAAATTTAGAGTTTATTTCCAGCTCCACATCAGACACAAGGCTGGGACGGTTCAGTCACCACTAGTGAAACCTTCCATGGTGATGCAGCAAAGAAGGTTTAAGAGCTGTTGGTGAAACAGGATGAGCAGAGTTTGTGTTTCAACTGGTTCGACAGAAACCAGCGGATTTGTCCTTTGCCCCACTATAGCAAGCAGCAAGACTGATGTGACATCAGGCGGAGCGTGGGATTTTTCACAAAATACTTCCATCTTAAGAACCCAGACCCACGTAGCTCACTTCCCTAAGCACCACGGCTCACACCGGGCTCATCTGCATCCCCCAGACCTCGGTGCCTGTGGACTTTCCCTGGAGCCCTGGTTCAGAGACCTAGTGGAATTCAAACCCGATGAATTCTGCCCAAATATTTCTGATTTTCAAAAGCACCCAGGAAAGCCTTATGATCCAGTCAGAGCTGACTTACACCCGCTGTCCTAAGGCTCGCTGCCTTGCAAAATCTTGCCCTTGTTTCAGAGGAAGGCAGCCTCTTTCCAAAAGAGAGGCTTGATCTGGGCCAGTGCCAAGGATGGAGATGGGATGCGTTGTTGCCCTGACGGGGGTTACCAGCTTCTTGCCTGCAGACAGGCAGTTCGTGTTGGAAAGGGAGCGAAATGCATCGCTGGCAAAGAGCGAGAGCAGGGCCTTAGGCGGCGGGTTTCTGGGCAGCTCCTCCTACCGCAGCATCAGCATACCCCGTCTGGAGACCTCTGGGTAATCCTGTATTGGCCGAGCGCGGGTACTCGCACTTCGAGCTTTCTCTGGCTGTGCGTGCGCTTGTATTACTTGGGGGCACATGTCTGCAGATCATTTAATTCAAATCATCAAGTACACCTCACACAGTATTTTACATCACTCCCCATGTCAATCCTCTTGCTCTGCAATTTGGCAGTTACTGGCAGACATCTTCTGGGAAACAGAATTTAAACTTTGGGGCTAAAACTGAGGTAATCTGTATTAGCTCTGAAATTGGAGCTTTTCTGTCCAGCAGACCAGATTTTTTTTTTTTCACACTGGTTTTACACTACCACAGCAGCAACCTGTGCTACAGAGCCGTCCGTAGCTCCTGCGAGAAGACCGTAAGTCCAGTATTTGTATATACAGGCAATTTGATTTTTCCATGTAAAGCAGAGTACTACTGTCACATGTCTTAGCTTTCATGCAGATTTTTGCTGAATGTTTTGCAGTCCTCCTTCCTATTTTGATAAAAGAAAGTTACTTCCAAAAGTAAAGGCTTATCATTTCTGGTGATCTAAACAGATTTGACTTGACAAAGGGGTCCATTGTAGGGCCATGTTAGTGCTTTATTTTTTAACGATGAAGGCTTTGGTTGTTTGTTATGGTGAGAAATAGTTTCCCCTCCAGCTAGCCCCTTGAGAAATTCATGAGAGAAAATCCAGACTGTGAAAAGTATGGCTTGTGAGGAATTTGAAACAACATGACAGGGGAAGCAAATCATCGTGAAAATCCTATTACAGAAAGCCTGGGCTCATGACCACCTCCAGTCCCGCGTTCATCCTCCCCGACTCCAGGTGAGCTGCCCCACTGTCATCTGCGTGATGACTGTCCACAGGAATCAGAATCATCAGTCAGCCTTCCTATCCTTCTGCTGTCTGGGAGCCACAAAGCAAGGCTCTCGCTGCGTCTGCTGCTGGACCTACTCAGAGGAAGACTGTCTAGACATAACAACGCGCAAATGAGTGAAACCACGGGTCAAGGTAAGGAGGGAAGAACTGGCAACACAACCGACTGCTGTTGCGCAATTCCAGCTAATCAGACACAGATACAGACGCAAGCAGCCTGTGAACACTTTGGAGAAGTTTACATTTCAGCTGGGTTTTGCAGCTGGATGGTGATTGCTTCACATGCAAAGCTGATTTCTCCAGGGTACAGCTCCAGAGAGGGGTAAGCAGTGTAGTGCCTCTGAAAAGCTCCAGTTTCTGATCCATTTTCAGGTTTGTTCCCCTTCCTCCCAGGCTTCTTTCCATGCACGTGTTGAAGTGCTCTGCTATACTGTAATTGAAGTGTAGTTCAGTAAGTTTCATTTCTCATTTAAGACTTCATTTTTTAAGGTAGGAGAATAGCTTGCGTTCATGTCAGAACAGTTTTAAGGCCTCCAGCATCAAAAATAAACTGTCGTAAATCTAAAAATACCAGCTTTTCAAAGAGGAGATGTGAGATGCCAAGAGATTTCACACACAAACAGTTGGGAGATTGGGCTTCAAGTTCCATTTGCATTTTTTCCATGGCTATCTAACGCTGGACCCAGCACTCTCATCCGAATCACCTTGAGATTTTTTTCTAATGCTCCCCCTGAAGTACGGTCTCAGCATCCCTCAGTGGAGCACATGTTTCATTGCCTGCTGCAGGAGGTTATTATAACGGCAGCGTCTCCAGCACACTGCGCTCGAAGCTGTGGCTTTTGCACGGGGCTTTTCACGAGCCGAACCGCAGCTGCGGCTGGGTCTGGCTACCACTCTGCACCAGTAGAGATGATCTTGACACACAGCAAGGGAGATGAGCGCGAGCACAATGAATCCACAAAACTGCCAGCATACAGGAAATTGGCCAATTATCCAGCACTGACTTTTAGCAGAAACCGTACAAAGGGATCTTTATGGATGAGAAGGTTGCAGGAAAGGAAGGAGGGAGGCAAAGATCAGGGGAAATGAATGGCATGGTGAAGTATAATCAAGTATTTATGACCAATCTCTGAAAGGTTGTTCTTAGTCCAGTTTATTACTAGTGACTGACTGTCAGGATTATTTAGGGGAACTTGTTAAAATAAGCAAAAAAATAGTTGGTGGATAAAACCATCAATACTTGTAAATCACAGCTTCACTTAGTGTAAGGACTCGCATCTTTCCTGGCTGTCTTTTTCTTGCACACCACTGCAAACACGGGAAGGGACGAGGGCAGAGTGGTGTGCTAACCTCCTGGGCATAAGCTTGCCCTCCTCACCAACAGCTCGTAGGACCACTGGCAAACTCCTCATGGTATGTTCGGGGTCCGTCATACCTCAGCACACAGATTTAAACTGCAGCAAGATAGAACAGGCTGCCCAGGGAGGTGGTGGAGTCACCAGCACTGGAAGTATTAAAAAAATGTGTGGACGTGACACTTCAGGACATGGTTTAGTGGGCATGGTGGTGTTGGGTTGGTGGTTGGACTTGATGATCTTGAAGGTTTTTTCCAACCTTAATGATTCTGTGATTCTGTGAAGATACGTCAAAATAGTAAGAAAGGGATGGAGAGAAGGACGTCAAGTTCTCTGCAGCCAGCAAAGATACCCTGGCCTTACGCAGACAGGCCCTAATTATGCTGCTGCTTGGCTAAAAAAATTTATCAGAAAATATCCACTGAAAAATTCCTTTTTCTGTCTGATATTGTAAACACAAGTTCAGCACAGGAGACTCCACAGGATAAGATGGTTTTGATGACTTCCAGCCGCGTATACACTCCACAGACTCGCTTTCCACACAGCCTTTTATCACCGTGCAGGCAGCTCATATATTTGCTGAGAACTGTCATTTAAAAAAACTAATCAGTCAAGATTTATTTTCCTCTGATAAGGCACAGGAGGGCACTGCTAAGGTTCTGGCTTCTGCCGGTTGTCAAGCTTCTTGTCTAGCGGTTAATGTCAAGCCAAACACCATGACAGGGCTCTAACACATCACTTCTTCAGCCGGTGTGTCCTGGAGGTCCATCTCCAGAAAGCAGGGCTTTCACACTGACACTACCGCAGTCCACGAGATGGATCATTTCACTGCCTCCATTTCTCCGGAGTAAAAGTGGGGTCTTCCAGCCGAGTAGTCAAAAGCGTGCAACGGTGGGTGTCCACAACTGTCAACAATTGTCCGAGTCTCTAACCAAGCGCAGCACCACGTCTGCCCAGAGCATCTGGAGCTGCCATTGGAGACAGGATTTTGGGACAGCAGATTAGGGCTTGTACATTCACTGTAACGCTGTTGATTCCCTATGCTGGCCCAGATGACACTCTCATGCGGGGGGAAGCGGTGCCAGGCCCCATCGCGGCGGCTCAGCCCACTCCTGGTTTAGGAGCGGCGGTGAGGGCGGCAGAGCTCCCCCGCACCGGGCCCGGGCTTCACAAAGAGCCGAGATCATCATTGGCAGATGTGCCTTCCCCAGGGCTCCGAAATCTCTATCAGCAAACAGAAAGCAACTGGAAGGGCAAAAAAAAGACTAAAAGAAAGCCTGTATTTGAAATATGTTTTGTTTTCTTTTGAAAAATCCAGGATCCCATCCAGTTTGGAAAAGGAGGCGAGCGCTGAAACAAGCTCTTTGTTGTTTGCATTAGCTCAAGACGAAAACACTTTTTTTCATATCTTCCTCCGAGGTTTAAATACTGCCTCTGGCCCCCACTTCTGGCACGCAGGAGCAGGTCACAGGTAGCGCTCTCGGAGCTGCAGCAAACCAGCAAAATGGCCTCTGGCCCTGCAGCCC
>NW_010564793.1:12131-24362 GCF_000687285.1 Phaethon lepturus
CCTCCCCTGGGTGGCCCCTCCCTCTGGCTGATGCAGGGCCAGGAGCCCCTCTGCCCCCCGGCGCACTGTGGCCCTTTGAGCTCTGTGGGGAAACACGCAGAAATAACGGTCTCACAGGGGTCAGGGAGAACTGGGGGCTTTGTGGGAAAATTGAACCACGTAACCACCACCATCAGCAAGGAGGTGCGAATGGAGTCCTGCGGTGGCTTTGAGTCCCTGCGCTTTGTGGCCTGGGGACGGGGGTCCGGGTCCGCACGCACCCCTCAGCATAGAGAGGGGCAGCGCCAAGGGCCAGGGCAGCGATGGCTGGGTGGGACAACTGCTCACGTTTTCACGTCCTTCCACTGTCACTCCCACGGCAGACCCAGCTCCCACCCAGCCTGCGCTGGGGAGCCGTCCCCAGGGCAGCGCCCAGGATGCTTCATGAATGGTGCCATCTCCGTCAGCAGCCCCAGTGCCCCGGCAGCTCTCCCCTCATGTCTGCAGCTCTCTGAAAAGAGGTAGGAGCCCCCAAAAGCTCAAAAAGCCACCGAAGAGTAGCCGAGAGCTTTGCTCAGCTCTGGTGGGGTCTGAAGCGCCTGGAGCAAAATGCTGCCCTTTGCCAGCCTTGGTCTCTAGTGCTCCCCAGAAGTGCCCAAGTGGTTAATTCCCACCTGCAGATCACCTGGGGCCGGGTGCCCTCTGCCCAGAGCAAAAAGATGCTGTTTTACAATGGTCTGCTTGCCAAATCTGCCGCCACGCAAACAGAGGAAGGGGTAATTACTGTAATTGCTGAAGGCATCAACTCGCTCCCCATTTTCTCCTGGCTGCACTGACCCCGCAGGTTGAAGCGTGGAAGGATGAGTGCCAAGCGTTATGGTGTGAAGCCATTTTCCATTAAGAGCTCTTGTTTTTCATGGCTTATAAGTTACCACTCCCTGCCTCCAGTCCTTTGGGTTGAGATTTGTCATGCTTGTTCTTAACCCAGTGGAGAATTTCTTTAGGAAAGTTCAATAGTATAAGTAGCAGCAATTATTCATCTGGCTTTCGTCATGGAAGATAACAGATATTCACAGAAAGTTGCATTCTCTGCAAGAGAGGCAGCAGAAGAGAGGATTTCTGCCCTGCAGCCCGGCAGAAGCGCAATCCAGCATGCCCCAAGGTTTTCCAGGAGTAAATTCAGCAGCAATTCCTGTACCCAGATACCGACACACACATCCCCAAATGCAAGCATTTCATGCAGTCCCATAGGGCTGGTTTTCAGATAGCTGAGCATGAAAATGTGGTGACCACCAGCTAATCAGGACATTTTCCAGATGCATCCTAGGTACAAGTGTAAATTCTAAACCTGCTTATAAAACCAACATGACCTGAACCTTTGGACTTGGTGCAGAGTGTGCTGAGCAAGGCACTGATTCCCATATTTGCACAAGGAAATGCCATTTACAAACGGTGACAGCTCTGCTCACCATGTTGAGAACTGACTCCCCTGCGCCTCCTGAGCCTGCACGCAAGCCCCGATTCAGCAGAAGAGTAAATGAGCTGGTTTTTTAATTAAAAACAAAACAAAAAAAAAGCAAGGAACTTAGATGCAAGCAACTGAGTTAGTGAGATGTTATGATTGAAATTTCAAATGAACAAATGCCAAATGTGCCAAGTGCAGTGTCCCACCCCGTCCCGTCCACATCCCATGTGTGTAACGTGCCCTGTGTCCCGCTTTACAGACTGCCATAAAGTGAGGTGGAAAGGGGCTTCATTAGCTTCTATGGAAAATACAGCTTTGAACATCCTAATTTTGTTTAGTTTAAACCTTAACCATAATATTTATATTAATGCTACTTATTATAATTTATTTTTATTTAAATGCATACACAGAAGTAAAATAAAATAAAGTTGTGTTAGGCTGTTTTAAAAACAAAAACCACAGACCAGATAAGAAAGATAGAAGACATCTTTCATGTGGAGAGATGGCTGTGGGTCACTAGACACTAAAACAAGACACAGCAATTTGCTCCTACATCAACGAACAATAAGAAGGCATTTAAACACTTAGACGAGGAGCTGTGAAGGCAGAGCAGGATTAATGCCACGGGAAGGAATACTCCTCACTCTTCCACTTGAGCACAAAAAAGAAACATGAAAAACCACAACCCTGTCTTGTTTCTCTAGGAAAAAACAGTCTTTTTCATGCTTTAAAACAGGATGTTGCTTTTTCACATCCATTAATTTATTTACCAAACACTGAACCTCCCTGTAGATTTTAAGGTTAATAACATAATTTTGCTTGGATAAGTCCTCGTTCCGCCATCACACGCAGAAATGACATTAAATCCCGGGCTAGCGACCCCAAGGGTCAGAGGATGCACCGTGTTGGTACCCGCGTTGTTCCAGTGGTTAATCACGTTATTTCTCAGTGTGTCGTTCCCCAGCAGCCGGCCAGTCCCAAACTCTTCCCACCTTCAGATAAAATGGTTGATCTCACAGGAAGCAGAAAAAAAGAAATGCCAATAGCTGCTAACAGCAATAGCTTAAACCTTGCAAGGGCTCTGCCACCTCCGCTGGTGACTCAGAAGAGGAAACGCAGCCAAGGTTTCCAGCAGCAGAGCCATGGCACTGTAAGGTCAGGTAAAGCAAAGAATGGGAAATGGGCCAATCTGGGGTAAAATGGTCCTTTTTAAAGAAAATATAAACTCACGGTAAAACAGCAAGTTCCACTTTGTGTCCTCTTACGCAAACCTCCTCCCGCCTTGATGCTTCCAACTACAGCCAGTGCCTGGCTGCCGGTGGCCAGCACGGCAGTGCCTGCAGGGCGCACCACAGCCTGAACTGCATTTATTGAATAATATCAGAGTTGAAACAGCGGGGGAAACAAAGCGTGGCTGGGACACACCGGGCTGGTCTGAGGGTGCCGAGTGTGCACATGGTGTGTCACCCAGCGCGAGCGAGGAGCACGGCTCAGCGCACACCGTCACTGCCAGGACAGCTTCATCAGGGGAGGCAGAGCCACACTCATCCCCAGCTGCCAGGGATGAGCGAGAAGACAAACCTGGGACAGTTTCTGTTCTAGAGAAAGTGTCCAGAATATCAACAGTAATTGACAAATGCTTCTAAAACGTTGTTGTACTCCTGTAATGACTATGGCACCCAAATGGAAGTGACTTTCCTCCCAAGGGTGAGGAATCACCCTTGTGATGGACACAAGCTCTCTCTTTTGAACAGTCCCCGCAGACAGCAGCTGATCATGCGTCACGGTCCAATCACTTCAAACTGATGCTAGAAACAGGCTTCAGTCTCCTTGACCTGCATGTTTCACAGCAACATCCCGAGAAAAACTGAGTAAGTGGAATTTGCAAATTGTGTTGGTAAATAAAAATGTTATTACTAAACAGCTAAAAATGCACGTCCACACACTGCAAAGACAAAGGAGACACCCAGCCCCATGGTCATCGTCACAGGAATACATCCATCTCCAGGTGCTCTGCTGACGGTGAGCACCACACTGGCTCCATGGGACACCATGGTCCCTCAGACCCAGACGCAGGCTAAGAAAGGGCTCCTGTGGTTTGGATCACATTTCTATGTCCCACCTGCCACCCGCTGCTCCCAGAGTGCCACTGCTTCAACTGAGAGGATCTCTGAAAGAACAGCTCAGAGAATAACACTTTGCAAAGCACACGCTTTCCTCCAGAGGTTCTCAGAAACACTTGAGAGGGGCTGTAGCACCAGGTGAGGAGAGGACGTGTTTCGGGCCATGCCACAGACAGCCATGGCTGAGGGTGGAGCTTCATCATCTGCCCCGGAAACTGGCCATGATGAGAGGCTGACGGAGATCAGCACAAGGTCATGGAGCTGTCCCCATCCCCACCTTTCAGCCTCACATCCCTTCCTGTCCCCCATTCCTGCCTGTACCAGGTGGTGGTGATGCCATGGCACGTTTTTCCACTCCCCCATCCCAAACTCCCCAACCTCCTTCCCACGGAGGCCTACCTCCCCACTTATCTCCTGCCCTTCAGGAGCAGAGGTTGCTCCATGCGTACGCTGGCGCGTGGTGGAGGCTGGTGAATGGCAAAAAAAAAACTGAGCTGGCTGCAAGGAGACGGCTCCGGCTCCCGTGACACTGCTAGTGAACTCCGACCCTGGTCCTGAGGGCAGGGGGACCTGTGGCTCAGAACAGGGACAGGAGAAAAGCGTTACTCAACCTTGACTGAGCCACAGCTGTTACTCACATTACCACTGGGTAACACACCAAGCATGGGAAAACGCTCTCTGCAGGGCCAGTCTGGTCCCAGGTTTGCGGACAGTCCCCGCCACAGCGCATCCAAGCTTCTCCAGCAGTAGGAGGATCTTTGCAGTAGGTCATCCTGAGACTATACTTTCCCTTTTCCAAACCCCCACCAAAATTTCAATTTTCTAGACAACAGCAACCCGGCTATCTGTTGGTTGTGGCTTTTTTGCCACGAACTGGCACAGGGTTGCGAGCTGCCCCTGCCTGTGGCACTTTGACCAGGAGGTCCTGCAAGGCTTTCACCTCCTCCTCCCAACTCCTTCAGCGTCTTTTTCTCCAGTCTTGGCAAATGTCATTTTGTCCCACTCACATTCACTTGAGCGTTCCTGCAATGACCATTCTCCGCTCACACCACAGCCACTCGCCCCTCTGTCCCTGCCCTTCCTCTCACTCTCAAACCCAACATCAGCTGCTTCTCTGGCCTCTTCTATTTACACCCATCACTTTTCATTCAGTCTTGAGGGGCCAGTTTCACTTCTGGTCCACTCCTATCTTATCATGACATTCAACTGCCTCTTACTATCAGAGAAGTATTTTACCTTCTCACCCTCTCAGGAGGGTCAGGACCTCTGCAGCTTGCTGACCAGACCTGTCTCCTCATGCTCTCCCTTCTATCTCTATATTTATACTTACAGCATAAATTCTGTGGGGTAGGCACCTGCCTTTTGCCCTATGCTCGTACTGCACTCCCTGTATTACTATTACAATGCTACTAGCAGCGTTCCTCAAGAATGCAATATCAACCCCATTATGTTTCACACCCAGAAGACATTGCAGGCTGGTATGAGCTGCTGGTTTGCTGGCTGCTCCCTGGCTTCCTAAGAACAACGTGGAACGGAAGCGAAAGTGACTCAAAGACACGTGCAACTAGCATCATCTGGATAGATGGAGTCTATCCAACAGACTCCAGCATAGACCGGAATCTAATGCTGAAGGAAGATCAGCAACAGAGATGGCCACATTGCTGAGACAATTTTCCAATATTAAAACAATTTCAGTTAGAGGTCACAAACAAGAAATACAGTCACACTGCTGTTTGAGACGTACTGCGCTCTCAGTCTGAAGCTGCTCTTTGCTGAAGAACCTCTCCTGTCACCTTCATGCTACAGGTCGTCCCAAGGAGAGGTAAGGAAAGAGGGAGAGAAGAGCAGGAGTACCCCAGCAGGTATGGGGCTGCCAGCAGTCTTTGGAGAGTTGGAGCTCCACTTCCAGTTTCAGCTGCCAGACTGCAGTGACAGTTTCAACTTTCATTGGAAAAGGAAGCATTTCTGACTTTCCTGGCTGCAGACAATTGAAAGATTCTTTAGAGTTAAAAGAAAAGCCAAAGTTGCTTTCCTGTCTCAACTTATTATTAGTTTTTAAATTCACATAATTTTTTACTTTACCTCACTATTTTTCACTGTTTAGTGTTAACCACACCAAACCTTTCAGACAGCCTTTCAGACATAATTCTCGTGACCAGAGCAGAACTAAGCGCACTGTGTGTTAGAGGAAACAAAAGGACCGGTTAAAGATTTGCAGCCACTCTAGATAAAAGAGGAGGGATATTTTAATTAGAGTGGCCCTTCTACAGATCACGTCCAAACCACATCAAATACATACAAATACTGACTGCAGGAAATTAAAGTTGGAGACTTAAAAATATGAATAAATCAAGGAATTCTCACGCTTAACTTTGTCCTCTTGACCCCCCAAGGTCTCCTTTCCTGATCCACTTTTCTAACATGAACAGAAGGTTAGTCCATCTGCCAAAACAGGCCGTGTTCTCACCTCCACATGCTCACACAACCCAAAAGCAATGAGTTCTCTCTCCACATCACTGCCCATTTGGATGTACATTACTGTAATTATTTCTCCAATCACAATGCGCTGAATAAGTGCTACTCAAAAGGCCTTGGCTCACAAGTAGGCTCGCCTCCTCTTGCTGGGTGTTTGGGTGAATGATGTCTCTCCCATGCCCGTGGGACATCCTAGGCTTCTCACAGCGCCCTGCAACACAGCCACAGGGCACCGTCCTTGGCATCTCCCTGGAAGATGCTTTCCTGAGCCACGCTGGAGCAAGAGCAGTGCTTCCTCCTTGGGGGATCTATGCAAAATATCCGGAGATAAAAATCAGTGCAGAATTAGGAGAGCTCCGTAAATGCGAACAAATTAAATAGTTGTGGATTGTGTAAATTGTTCATCTAATGCCATTCACATTAGAAAAAGCAGTACTTCAGTCGTACTGTGACAATAACCAAGGGAGGGATATGGCGTTTCCACATTGAAAAGGCAAAGGGTGAAGATGGGGAGGATGTCAAGTGCAAGTACCGCAGAATCAAGTGGCTTGGGGTAAAAACTGCATGTTTCATAAGCTAGATACCAACACCCACCCTTCTTATCTTTGCTGCACACAAAAAAGAGGTGCTAGCCTAGCTGATGAGCATAGACTGGCTTCAACACAATACAGCAGGCACTGCTTGCTCTTCCAAGGGTGAGATAAACTGTTGAGTGAATTGGAGATTAACTATCCAGATGTAAATTAATTCATTGCTATGCAACTGATAGGGCTCAGGCCTGGTTTAGTACAGGATGGAGTCAGGTTTGGAGAGCTCTCTCAATGGTCAAAGAATTTATAACCTGTATTCATGGCACTCTCTGTAAAGGGCCGCCTAACAATGCCAGAGCTTGCGAGCATTGTTCCTTTTGAAGGGCTTCACCACTCCACCCCCACTCCTCTGCCCCCAATTCACTCCCCTCCTCCCTGGATCCCCCAACAGACCCACTCCGCACCCTTCCCTCCTCCTGATCACACAGGAAGAAAGCTGGGGGGAGGTGACCTCCGCAACAGAATTTGCTATTCATGTTCTGTTCCCCCTCACAAATCCTTAACTTCTTGTCTCTTTTTAATCTTTTTTCTCTTGAGAAAGAAAAGATCAAAGGGCTCGGGGCTGATGCTTTCTGAACTAGGCACTTCTTGCCATGGGAAAACAGCGACGGGGAAGGGCTACACAAAGATGCTTGTGACTGGGGGTGGGGGAGAGACGATGAGACAAGACTTTCTTCCATGGAAATGCTTTCTGAAAGCCTTTACCAAGCAGCCCCGCAAGTAAGATGCAGCTATCCAGCATCCCTCCCAGCCCACCAGGCCCGGCTGGGATAGCGCAGCGGAAGCAACAAGAGCACATTTTGTTTCGGGGTCACACATGAACAGTGTTAATGTCTTCCAGCACTGAGGAGGGAAATCCAGAGCCCAGGTGTGCACTGGACTGCATGGCCCACAGCCACCACCAGCAGGTCCCTCCTGTGGGGACTGCAGACCTGGTCTGGAGACCACTTGTTTCTCTTGGGTTCCTTGGGAATGCATTCTCAAGAGACGAAGAAACAGATGCACTCTGCTCCGAGCACAGAGAAAACACCACCCAAGTGAGCACGCGCAGAGCTGTCCCACGTGCCGTGGCCTCCCCACGTGGCACAGCGGAGCTTCACCTTCACATCTGCATCTGTACCTTGACTTCGAGCCGCCAAGCCTGTGCAGGGCTAAATGCAGGGGCTGCCTTTCAAAGTTTTATTTAAAACATTCCCTAGTTCCAAAAAGACAAAGGATTATGCTCTGTATTTCCAAGCGATCCATCACTGGTATGGAGGAGTGTTAAAAGGTTCTATATTCACAGAGAAGAGAGCGGAGGGATGCAAAATACTTCCACCTCCTAAACTGGCTGTGATAAGAGTTTATGTCAAGGCAGAGTTTTGAGGTCCCCAGGTATCTTTTCAGGGCAATGTGGATTTTTCCCTCATTCAGTAAGCCCAGTTTGTCACTGACGGGCTGTTTTCTGCCAAGGTAGATGAATCACAAAGCAGAAGCTGCACACAAAGTAGAGATTTGTACCAAAGTTTGTATCAAATATTTCAGGGGAAAAAAGTGCTCTTGGCCCAAAGGTTTGTGTGAGTTTCCAGCTGGAGATGGTACTTCAAAGCAGAGGCTCAAATCTCTAACGAGGGAACAAGCCTGCTGACAAACCTTTAATCCTTGTCGTTTGGACAAGTAATACACAAATAATCTCCCTTTTGGAGGTCTCCTACTCCTGGGAAGTAGCTGTTTTGCACTTTTATGTTTTGGGAAAGTGTTACCTAGGCTTGAAGGACTGATCTGAATTAAGTTTTTCACTTTAAACCTGAAATCAAGGCTTGCTGGCGCAGAAGGGGGACTCTGTAAAGACTATTCAATTGTCCAGCTTCAGTCCCGCTATCTCCTTTTCTAATAGAAATCCCTCGTTTCTCTTCCTGTTCATCTACCCTGAGGACCCTTCTGCAGAGGGAGGCTGGGTCACCAATGCCTAGTTCTTCTCTGACACTTCTGCTCTGGTCCCTACTTTGCATTTTGTTTGTGCAAGAGCTCTCATGGACTTTACAGTCTCTCTCATGTACCGTTGTCCTCTTCCAGAAGGTTTTGGCACCTTTGTCTTCTGCAAGAAATAGAACATCCTTCTGATCTCACCAGTAAACGACCTCTCCAGAGCCGTCAAGCACACCAGCATCGAGCAGCTCAGGCACAACTGTCTCACAGTTCTTCCAACTCTGGGACGCACAGGACTGGGCAGGATCTGAGGCTTGCTTCACGCATTTAATGTTAAATTATTTTAGGAACAGCTTTACTTGTATTGCACTGACAAAAGCTCATTTGTTGGCCAGTTTACACTCAAACCCATGGGCCTGAACTCATGTCAGGAGTACGTCTCTACGCACTAATGACCGCATGTCCCACCCCTACCTTCTCATACAGCAATTTCTGATTCAACTCAGTAACATTAGATTAAAATCTGCTAAATGTATTGCAGTGTAAATCCCGTGAGGGCTTCACTAACCTACACCACAAACAAACTGCAGCACCCACAGTGCTGTAACAAATTATAGGTCTTACAGGAACACTGAAAATTCACACGACTTTTCTGCCTTCGAAGCTGGTTTCCTGACACAGACTTTAAGAATGTGTTTCCTCTGTAGGCTCAACAAATGCCTGAAACACGCTGGTGAGCCAAGGAGAACAGCTGCCTCTCTTCAGACTTGAACTACTTTCACCACCATCCCCCCAAACCAAGCACAGGAGCGTTCTCATTATTAGAGAGGATAAGTGTTTGCGCTGAAAGAAAAATGTAAATTGCTCTAAGAGAGATGCCAAATTAGCACAAGTGACCCACGACCAGAAATGCAAAAATTCTCTAGCGGAGATTTAAAGGCAGTTGAATGTCTCAGCAAATTAGGTCCAAGGCTGCCATGATGACAAGCCTCCTCTTGCACTCATGCTATGATCGTTATAAAACAGTTGTCGTTCCAAAGTGTTTCTGATTAATTTTGCTCTACCACTGGGGAAAAAAAGCAGAATGTCACCATCATAAAACTGCCAGATCTGTGCATTTCATTAAATCTTACAGACCCTTCAGGTGACAAGTATCCCCCTCATCCTCCTGGCTTTGCCAGTGAACTGCAAACCAGGTCCTTGGCACTTCTGTCGAGTCCTGAGTTTCTTTTGAGCCGGAATAACAATCCTGCTAAACTCAGCTGAGGTTCTGTAAAATGGATTATTGCCCAAGAGAGGTGAGAGACACAGGCTGCAGTGTGACAATACAGCAAATCCAGCAGCAAAGCTTCTGCTGTGGGACCAAAGGCAGGGCAGGCACATGACACGAAGCACTAACACAACACAAAATTAGGGAGCCAGTTCATACTCCTACAAAAAAAATTTAAAAATTCAAACTGACTTTTGGCTGGCTTTTGGCTGGAATGGTACTGCCCATCAGACATCAGTCACTCTGTCCCCTTCCAGCTGGCACTGGGATAAGCGATCCTGCCCTTCACGCCAGTGGACAGCATGCAACCATACGCCGGCCCCGACCTGGCCCAACCATACAACCCACCGGCCCACAGCAGGAACGGTGGTAACGAATCGCTCCTCTTTAACGGTCACCCAAAGAAGATTTGCGCTCAGGCCTTCTAGCAAGAAAATGTCGTTTTTACACAGGTCTATACGTCATCATATATGACGCATATACGTCTCTTGTAGAGAACAAGTGCCAAGCCCTCCTGTTTTTCCTTTCTCTGGTCAGTAAGGACTTCCTGGTTTTTCCCAGTATGTCCATGCACGCTCAGAAAGAAACCCAGCAGCTCCAAAGTGCTTTTGGTGGAATACTCTAGAACTAAAGTACTGGATTAGCAATTTGTCATGAGATAAGTACTGAAAGCACACCGCAAGCTTTAGATACACATTAAGAAACACCATGTCTACAGGATACAGAAAGGCTGTAGTAACATGCGCTACGCTGAAACACCGGATGCGCAGAGAGCGAAAACCCCTTGGTGGCATTGACTGCAACTAAGGCTTTTTGGGAACATCGTTGTATGTCTCCATAAGCTGAAAAACTACAATGTTACCATTATTAAAATACTCCCTATAAGGAGAAAAGCAAGGCCAGTGCTCCAAGAGACATGCATGCAGCCTTGTTCCTTTTCTAAAAATGAATCCTGATGAATATGTGACCTTTTTATGACTCCTTCCCTACTAACAAACTGGCTTCAGAGAAAGAATGTGAACATACATTTGAAACATACTAGCAGAAACTGCACTGCGAAGATGTAAACATCACAATCTGCGCCAGAAACCTACATTTGTCCTTTGCTTCCATCCAGACGGGGGGCAGAAATAAATCGATCGACGAATTCAGCCTTTCAAACTCCCCAAGTCTCCACTGAGCACCTTGGGGGAACTCTGAAGACGTTGTCTGAGGCTGAATTCTTCTCAGTAGCCCAGAGGAGAGGGATACAGGAATCCTCCTAAACTTGGTGAGAGTTGGGTTCCTCGTGTCCACAGTGACCAACAAACATCTACGTCTGGAGTTCCTCAGCAAGTAATCTTAAAACCAATACAATAAACAAGCAAAACAAAGCTGTGAGCTGTCTTCAGATAATTTCCACATGGAAATTAAATTTGTATTAGTGAGAGGCTTGTACGTTCCTGGTCCTCAGGGAAAAGCGCTAAAGGACGTGCAGCAGGTCCATGCAACGCCTGGGTGACCCTGCATGGTGTGAGGCGTGCTCTCTTCTCAAACTGCAACTCCCCACTTGGGACCAGCCTGCTCCCGCTGAGAGCCCGGCGGTGGCAGTGCCCGTGTGCCACCCGCCACGCCACCACCTGAAACGCGGCAGCTCGGCAGGACGGGCCCAGCTGCGCTCCACAGGGATTTCAAGAGCGGGCGGGGGATTCCTCGCGCCGCAGCCCTCTGCGGGAGCTGAGCACCAGCAATGGAGACGGGGCAAGGCAGGGAGCTGCTCCCCGCCACGCGGCAGTGCCGGCTCCTGACAGAGCGAGCACCTCCAGGCCAGCAAAGCCGATACCGCCCACCCCACTGCAACCCATGTGTGCTTTCATCAGGCCCCTGGGCAGGACGTCACGGCACCAAGAGGGAAGTCCTGTTTCAGTTTCCCCAGTGCCCTGAGCCTCAGCACGCTGTGAAGTGTGGTGAACGCCTTTTCCTCCAGCTTTTCCTCCTCATTCCTGTCTTGTCTTTACTTTCTCACTACCTGCTGGGTGATGCTTTTATAGCAGCATCTATCACCACGGCATCTGAGTGCACCACAGAAAGACGGAAAGCCCCCAAAGGCCTAATTTTCTTTCCAACTTTATCATTTTGCTTTTGCATTTAAATTACTTTCATAACAGGCCGTAAAGCCATGAAGATCGTTGTAGCAGGCAGCGAGCAAGGAAGAGAGCTGTTGCTACAAGCATATGCTTTTCTCTAATGGCAGCTTGGAAAAGTACCGAATCACATTTCTTGTCCCAATGTGCTCTGCAGTCTTCCATTAAGCGGTGAGTAAATAGTTTCCCATAAAAGCCCAAGGGCCTGTGAAAGAGCCCGACAGAATCTTATTCCCTCTTTAACTTCCAAAAACCATTAACTTTTCCCTCTTTATAACTGCCCCAACTGGTAGGGATT
>NW_010564794.1:0-647 GCF_000687285.1 Phaethon lepturus
TCCGGCAGCTGCCAAGTCCCCAGCACAAGGGGCCGGCGGGCTGACTGGGAGGTGGTACAACGATGCTGAATCAAAGCTGGGGAGATATTCCCTGATTCAGTTCGCCAGCAAACCCTCAAACACCTGATTGCGTTGCGGGGGGTGGTGTACAGGGTCCTTGTGCAGGCAGCATCCATGTGGATGGGAAGGTATGGCCCCCAGGACCGGGTGACAAAGACATCCCTGCAGCACCAGATGATGCTTAAACCTAAAAGGTCTGGAAGAGGTAGGGAAACTCCCAAGTCAGTATTTAAGTCAGCCCCAGGTATGGGTGGTTTGGGTGCTCCTCTGCCACAAGGACCATGCACCCACGCGCATCACGCTGCAGCAGTACTTGGCAGCCGAGGTCCAGCTTTGCCCGCAGGACTCCCGGCTGCCCCCCGCGGTGAGAGGGGCCGTGGGTGCTGGGCAGCGTCTGCACCCTATGGCCCACGCGCTGGCCGGGGACATATGTCACCTATGTCCGTGTGCAGGGGATGACTGGTTACTGGGACCTGCTCAAGCCTCTCCTTCAAAACAACCCCCTCACCTCCTCCCTGCCACCTCTTAGCTAAACATCCTCCGCATTTACCGAAACTCCGGGCTTACTCACGCCTCCCCGGCTGGCT
>NW_010564794.1:775-1134 GCF_000687285.1 Phaethon lepturus
AGCCCCAGCACCCCTCTGCCTCTGCTGGGACGTGGGGTCTGGCATCCCGGTGGGAGCAGGCTGGGGGCACCCTTTGTTTTCCCCTCTGGGCTGGTGGTCATCCTGTGCACCCCTTCCCCAGCCCCAAATTTATTCCTGCTTTTCATCCCCCATGGGCAAGGGATGCTCTCCGCTGGTCCCTGGCCGCTCGCTCGCTCTGCAGGCACTGCTAAGCAGGTTGTGTGCTGAAGGGGGTTGGTATGGGGTTGAGGCTGGGGGTTTGGGGCATATTCCTTCTATTTGTGGCAGGCGGATGGAATCCCTCCGTCATTCCCCTGGGGAAGGGATGGGAACATCTGGAGAGCAGCGGGAGAGCTGTG
>NW_010564795.1:0-278 GCF_000687285.1 Phaethon lepturus
GGGAAGGGCTCTGCTTCCCGTTGTGCTCCCCGGTTCTTCAGAGGGCGTAAGTGAAGGGAGACGCTTAAACCGAATCAAAATGGGCGTTTAATTTAGGGGCTGAAGGCACGTCGTGGGAAGACACGGGCACCGGTTTCTACGTACGCAAAAGGCTCCTTCGCCGTCGGCGTTGCGAGGTTTATCAAGGGTGTGAAAAAGATTGAGGCGAACAGGCCCCACGACACCCAGGAGGGCCGAGTGCAGCTGGCGGGGGCGCTTTCTTGCCCCCCAAGGCTGTG
>NW_010564795.1:377-639 GCF_000687285.1 Phaethon lepturus
CATGAGACCTGAAGTACCACGAGTCAGGTTTTCTGATTATTATAGTAGCTTCTATTGACAAACTTCACTGTCAATAGTATGTTTAGGGTATTGAATTTTAACTGCCACTGATAGATCTTAGGTCACTGTATGGGATCTCTTCAATTAAAAAAAAGCTTTAAGAGTGCAATGAGACTTATTTTAGTTGTGAAGACATCATCCTGGAGTTTTGTTATACAATTAACTGAAAGAAACAATATTTATTGTTTAATAATATTATAAT
>NW_010564796.1:0-1905 GCF_000687285.1 Phaethon lepturus
GGGCTGGCAGGCAGCAGGGTGCCTTCGCACAAGCAGGGGGTTGGAAACCTGTAGCATCGGAAGCTGATAGAACTCCCTGAGTCGGTGTCGCCGACTGTCACACGCGCAATAAAGTCATTTTGTGATAATTGCGGGCAGCAATGGGAAGATGGGGATCGACGGGCTGCGTATTCCTGCTCTGAGGCCGGCAGAGACTTTTGCCGTGCGCCTGGAGAGTGGAACGGTGGGTGGAGATTCATTAGCTCCTTATCTGGTTGGAGAAAATCTTTAGCTCGGTGAGAAGACATGGAGGAGGTAATTCCTTTTTTTCCTTTCTAAAAGGAATTCGATAATTCCTTTTTTTTTCTTTGTAAACTTTTTTTTTTATTTAGAAAACTACAAAAAGCAGTGTTGATTGGGATGAGGCTGTTTAGTGCTGGGGCTGAATGGACAGCCCCAGCTTCCAAAAAAGCTTGCTTAGATGTCTACCGCTTGGTCCTTTGCTGTGCCACGGCGCTCTGGCTCTGAAAGACTGCTTGTGGTGACTTCTCGTCCCGTTGAAACAATTCTTCTTGCAGACGTGTCGCTGCAGATCTCCGGCGTGTGGATCTACGTGCGCATGTTCGCACGTGGTATTTTGTAGCTTTCCCACTCACGGCCGCTCCTTCTGGCTTCCAGCTTTGCTCCTTGTACGTGGGACGACTTCACGGGATTTCAGGCACTCTCTCTCTGGCGCGCTTGCTCCTTTCCTTTTTTGCTTTACTTCTGTGACTGTTCAGTTTCGGGAAAGAGCAGATGATGGAAAAAACCTTGTCACATGCTGTAGACATCTGTGCTTTGGCCAGTTTCGCAGAACTTCTGTTTCTTGAAGTTATTCCGGGGGGATTTTTCTCCGTTCTTCTTCCCTCGCTGTTCGCATTAGTTCTTCATCAGTAGTTCTCCTTCAGCTTGAACAAATTGCACCAGTTTAATAAAACTCATTAAACAGGTGCAATTCCCTTCTGGAAGAATGCCCTTGCTTTGGTTGGAGTGGTTTACTTGGGGAGTTTTAGCTCGAGGTGATCGGGAGCCGCTTTGAACTAAACCTTGCTTTGATCTGGGCATGCTGTTTCAGTTTAAGAGCAACTGGAGTTGAACTAGTGGAATTTCTCATTAGGGCATGTCTTCTGTGGTGGTGGGCATCGCTCACCTGAGGGCTCGGGGAGATGGTGATGGAGCAGCACGTTGCTTATGTCAGTTCTGTCTCTGGCTTGACTTTCTTCACAGCATAAGGCTGCTGTGGGGAAAAAAAAAAAAGGCATAAAAATGCTGTGGAAAAAAAAAGGCATAAGCCTTTCGTGCAGTAGGTTCCTGTGCTGGCGCTGCAGTAGGCAAGTCCTTGTTACTTTACTTCTTTGGGCTTCTTTTCCCTGCCCTGCCTATAGCTCAATGTGTTCTAATCAACTTTTTACACCCTTTTTGAAAGAATTAAATGATTGCAAAATCCTGACCTGCAAATAGGCCAAGATGGAAAGAAAAAAAAATCAGGCACCCGGTTGCACTTTGACGGATTAAAGCGAGGAGCAACGCTGCCTGCGTGGAACCTGCCAAGTGCCAGAGCTGTCCCGCTCGCCAGGTAGGTGTGATAACAGCTACGTGCAGCTATTTCCACACTCTCCCGTTGTCTGACGCGTTGCTGTCGCTTCCCGGGGCGCTTGCCTGCGCGTCTGGCGGTGGGATGCGCGGAGGAGCCACGTGACGGTACCTCTTGTGACCCTTGTAATTCCCGTGACAGTAGTTTCATGTTTCTTGGGTTAGCAGGACAGTTAGTTGCTTTATCTCATTACAGGTTAATGAGGAGACCCTGCAAATGAGTTTAACCCTGTGAAATTTAAACAGTTACTGCTTCAGAGTACCTGATCCAGGTGATACCCGCCAGTGCTCCTT
>NW_010564796.1:1918-3853 GCF_000687285.1 Phaethon lepturus
AAGATTGAACAAATTACTTGAGATCCCAGCAGAAGCACTCGGAAAGAGTTCCTGTGGGCTCCTGATGTCCAGCCCCATGTCCAGGTCATCCCTCTTGCTTCTTGTCCCATGATCAACTGTACTGGCAAAGACGTGCACAAAAAAAAAAAGAAAGGCAAACCAACTTTGGCAAAAAACCAGCGCTCGAATGAGTCGGAGATGTTGAGCTAGAATTGTATGGCAGCTGTGATAGCAGGAAAAGGTAACTACTTGGTGTACTTGCATACCCATAGAAAATTCCTGGGGGTTATTCTGCATTAGAGGAGCAAAACAATTAAATTTTTTGTTTCCAAGAAGGGAAACGTAAAGGTCACTGTGCAAATGTCGCTTGGAATTACACAGTGACCACAGCTTACCCGCTTTTCTAGTGGAATAAAGAAGAATTTGGCTGTGTTTCACCACAGTTGACTTTGGCTTACCTCTATACCCTAGCCTGGCCAGTTCAGGTGCCAGCTGCTAACAGCCCCCAGCAAATGAGCTCGTAGCCAAGCTGTTTCCGAAACAGGAGTGATACCCTCCCCTGTGCCCCAGATCATGGTTTAAAAATAAATAAATGGAGAGATCCACTGCTGCTCCGTTCATTTAACGGAGCCATCTCTCGAGAACACAGCAAGTTTTCTTTGATGAGGAATGGATGGTCAGTTACCCGTGATACAAGCCAAGGTGCTGCTGCCGTTTCGAGTAGCAGGGGTTCATCTACCTGACTAAAAAGATCAAATCGGAGTTGATTCTAGGTACAGAAGGGTCACTGGACAATTTTCTGTGTGGAGAAGCAATGAGATGGGGAGAAGGGCCGTTGTGCAAGTCTGATTTCCTCGTGTCTCCGCTTAGAGCTGAGGTTTCTTTCTTTTCATTGCCTTGGTAGCTCGGAGCCGCTAGAGGATATCGAGGCTGAAGAAGTGGTGCATCTGATTAATCTGGGATTCAGCTATAACGTGGAATTAACGCTGCAGTCCAGTAGCTTTGTGTCCTGTGTGGGTGATTAGCGTGAGATTTTTGTCAGCGTGTAGTGAAAAATCTGCCTGAGCGCAACTGCTTCTGTGGGATCCCACTGCTTAGGGATGTTTTGGTTTACAGGAACAATTTATCATAAAAGTTTTTTACTGTTTCTGTGTAGCCAATTGGCTACGTATTAAACGTACGATTTTTCTCACTGCTGTGATGTTCTCAAATCAAGGACCCGGTCCATTTTGTCCAAATTAATTTCTCTGCGCTTTTTCTCGGTAGTAAGAGATATCCTCGTTTGTTTTTCTAGCAGGGATTGAGATGCTCACGCTCAGACCTGAGTGGCTAAGTACCTGCAGACATACCTGCAGGTCTTCGCGGAGCCCTGCGATGAGCAGCAGCACGTGGACTTACTACAGTGGCCACAGCTCCCTTTTTTGAAAGCTGCCCAGGGATTTCCCAACAATTGTGGGATAAAGCTGGGAAGGGAACCCTGACACTGAGCCTCCCGACCCCACTGCGGTTGACGCTTGTGGGTGCTTCCCTCGACTTGGGGCATAGATTGACTCTCAAAGCGCTGAGACCAGCCTTCGTGTCTAGTCGTAGCACCGCAACGATGGCTGCAATATTCCGCTCTCAACGCATGATTGACTGCAAAGAGGGGAAACAAAACACTAACCTGTTTCCTCTGGCACACTGGGTTTTCCCTTACGCAGTGTCCTTGCAGCCGGGGCTATCTCGGGTGCTCCTCGTCCTGCACCAGGCTATGTTAACCTCGTGCTCCTACCTTCCCTCCCTCCGCCGACAAAAGGGAACATCCCCTTGGGTTTCTTTTGTCGAGACGGCAGCGCGGTTGGGCCGTGGCAGTCCCCGACGGGAATGCGGCCGTCAGCGTCTTGTCACCTCGCTACCGTACGTCTATTTGCTGCCGCAGTCGGCGCCCCGGCAAGG
>NW_010564796.1:3884-4942 GCF_000687285.1 Phaethon lepturus
CGCTATGGACGGCCGTTGTCCTTGCGGCGGGTCTGGTCTTGGGGAGAAAACTTGTGCCTGGCGGAGCTGTCTCTCCGATAAAGAGCAGCAGTAAAGTCAGGAATTAATCCCCCGGCGCAAGACGGACAAGAGGGTCGGAGGGTTTGCTGCAGCCCCCGGGCTGCCAACAAGTTTCCTTTCCGTATTCCCTGTTTGACTGGAGAAAGACGAAGCATTAACCGTTCTGTCGTTTGCTCCTCTCTGCAGATCGCCTGCCTCGGGTGTGTTGTGTCCCCGCTGGGGGACACCCGCGTGTGCGTGGACCCCTCGGTCTTGCACAGGGCAGGGACCACTTCTAGGCTGAGCCTGGGACCGCCGGGAAGGTGAGTTGGACCCACAGAGAAGGTGCAGTTGCACAGCTCCGGCTGCGGGGAAAGGAATTCCCTCCTGCCACCGAGCTCTCGGGGGATCCCTTTTGGTCGCCTCTGGCCAACGTTCCTCGCTGAAGAGCGGGAGGAACCCGTCCTCCTCCGGGGACCTGGGCTGAGGCTCTTCCCTCCCGGCACGGCTGTGTGACCTCAGATGACGCTGCTTAAATTAAAGGCAAATTGCCGCAAGCTCTCGGTAGCGTGAGTGCTACCAGAGCACTAATTGCAGTTCACTTACAACCCGCTTTTCAAGCAGTTTATCGCTACGTGAGGAAAGTAGCATTGAAGTGTCTCGCGATCTCGGGCAGCAGAGGTATTTCGGAGACAAAGTTTGATGAAATTCCATTTCTCGGTTGCTTTTCCTCTCCCAACTTCTGCCTGGATACAGCTGAGCACAAAAAAACCCCTCAGCTGAGAAGTTTTTATGGTTGCACCAAGATTTCTAGGACAGTTTCTCCTAAAATATTCAGGCTTAGTCACCCGCGTGAAGGAATAGCGAACTTCTGCGGTTTGGGAGCTGCGCGCCGACGCAGATGTGCAAAACGCCTCCAGCATCGCGCCTGGGACCCGACGCCCCGTCAGCGCAGGGGTGAAAACGAGAGTACAATTAGCTCCTGGGAGGCCCGGCCGAGCTGTGGGGCACGCCGGGCT
>NW_010564797.1:0-1178 GCF_000687285.1 Phaethon lepturus
CAAAGACAGGGGCTGTGGCAGTGCACCAGACCCACTGAGACGCTGCTGGCACCACTCACCTGCATCCCCGTCATCCTGCTGGGCACTACCTGCTCACACCCATGTGCACCCTTATTTGCAGCAAAAAGCCCATTCAAGGTGCTAATTTACTTTTGCTCTGCAGGTTACACTTGTTATTTTCTGCATTCCATCCCTTGTCCAAAATACCCACTGGCTCCTAGGTCTGGGTGCCTTCCGTCCCATATTCCTCTCCTCCTCACCTAGGAGGGACAACATCCCCGCATCTGGGTTGGCAGAAAGGACTCGACAGGGACTGCGGGTATGTATTTAACCAGCTGCAACTTTCATTTTGCAACTTGTGGATTGGGCAACTAATGGCGGTAAATCTTCATATTCGTTTTCCATTAGTTTCTAAGCAGGAGTGCTGCTGCCTCTCTACATGCTACTAATTTGGGTCGCTACCCTCTGAGCAGATGCCAGTTTTCATGTAATAAGAAATGTACCTCCCTGTGAGCTTTCTTCATCCAACAAATTGAGCTGCAAGTACCCAAACATTGTCCAAAGTTTGTCCAAGTTTGTCCAAGGTGCAGCCAGGCAGGCACTGTGAGTTTGCACTGCTTCCCACAACACCCAAACGGCATTGGGACTCACCATGAAACCACGATTGCTCTGCACCCCGGGTGCAGCAAACCAACAGATCACAACAGCTGCATCAGCCCAGCCAGAATAAAGCCCCTGCCAAATATATGGAATAAAATCCCACCAGACTGGCAAATTGAGCAGCAATTATTTCAGGCAGGTGAGAGCTACTCGTGAAGACATTTCTAGTGTTGTGGCTAGAACAAAGTTTATTCATTGCTGGGGTTCCTTCCGGCTTAGAGTTACAGCAGAAACGTGAATAATTGTTGCGTGAAAAGAGGTTAGCGGGGTCTGACCTCAAGCAAGATGAAGTTTCAGGGAATGAAACCCATCCTTTGAAGACAGCCTGCGGAGCCATGGTGGCTGAGGGTGCCCATGGGCATGGCTGGACTCTCCCAGACTGCCCCAGCCTTGACCTTCAGTGCAAAGGGGGCTCATTGCTTTTCCTTTTGCAAGCGCTTCCGCACCTCCTGGTAGCTGTTAAAAAGTCCCTGCAGTGACACAAAACCCACCAGCAGCACAGGACATGGCAGGCGGCC
>NW_010564797.1:1205-1678 GCF_000687285.1 Phaethon lepturus
TCCTTCGCTTGCAACCTGCTGACACAGGTGCAGATTTCGAGAGATATCTGGGACGGTGCCTTCCTACAAACACCGATGCCCCGCTGACGGAGCTGGTTGCAGCTGTACGCCAGAGCTCTGCCTTGCTCCAGCCCTCCTTGAGCCTCCCACCGAAACTTCTAGTGCCCTTCGTGTACCAAAGAATTTGTTGCTGATAGAACCATGAATGAAGCTCTGTAGAGGTTTTTGGCCTTGTATGGTGCTTCCTTACAGAGGCCAGGGGTAACGCTACATTCAAAAAGGCCACACCTCACGGTTGCTGTTTTAGGGGTGTAGTACAGTGTAGTAGTACAAAGGATAATTAGTCTTTGTTTAATGTTTATGATTTTTTTTTACTAAAAGGTGAAGTTTTGGCATGCTGAAATTAGGCGTATTCAGCATTATAGTAATTATTGTTGACAGGCACTTAGGATTGAGTCAGGCTTTGCCTTCGT
>NW_010564797.1:1703-2636 GCF_000687285.1 Phaethon lepturus
AGTAGCTGCTGTGTAAGGCTGCTGGGCTGGAAGTGGGTGTGAAGGGACCCCTTGGGCTGAGCTGGCTCAACAGGCACACATTTCTGACTAGGCTGAACACCTTTGTCAGGACTCCAGTGTATCACTTCTCTTAAACATGGACATTTATCAGCCCTAATCCTTTGCCAGAGATGTCAGCCTCTTTTCCTTTGTCTTTTTTTTCAGGTGGAAAGTGCCTGGAAGAGATGCAGTTTTGCTCCAGGGCTTCCTCAGTTCTTCTGTTGGTGTCTGCTAGGAGGGGGTGGCAGGATGCTGCTGTGACCCGGCATGGTTTCCAGTGGGGCATCAGGCAAGGGCAGACGTCTGAAACGTGCTTCTTCAAAGACTGCACGTGTGTCAGTGTCCACGTCGGCCCTTCGGGCATAAGGACCACACCGGTAAGCGGTCCCCCTTGCTCCCTCCGTGTACCTGGCTGTGCCTGCAGAGCCCCTTGCAAGCACCAGTGGAATGCCTGTCGTCCGCGGCTCCTCCTTTCCTTTCCGAGCCCTCTGAGCTGTAGGGGTGGTCATTTGGCCCCCTTTTTTCTTCCTTGCATGATCCCTTGTGCACTTTGGCCTGCCAGATGTGTCCCTGTTGTGCTTACACATGGGGCAGGCCGGGGCTGATACAGCACCCGGACCCAGGCTGGGCATGGACCACATCGGGCAGAGCCCGAGGGCCAGACGGGAGAGATCCAAAAAGGCAGACAGAGCCCACAGCTCATCCTCGTTGTCAGAGGAGCCAGAGCCTGGTGAGTGCTGCTGTAGGGGAGTGCACCAGCCTCAGAAATTAGCCTGGGAATTAGCTCTGTCTGACAAAGGGACGGGTATGACAAAATGAGCTTGCTTGCTTTGCAGAGGGCTAGTGTACGCCAGCGAGACAACCTGAGAGGCTGCCGAAGCCTATTTACCTCCT
>NW_010564797.1:2653-4260 GCF_000687285.1 Phaethon lepturus
GGCCGCGGAGCTGCCTGCTGCTAGCCCCACCAGGGCTTGCCTCCTGCCCGCTCCCCTGCTGCTGCAGAGGAGCTGAAGACATGCAGCGTGTCACAGTGTGTCACAGCATGTCACAGCGTGTTGCAGCTTGTCACAACGCCGACACCATCTGCATTCAGGCACCTGCAGCCACTCAGAGCCCTTCCTGGTGGCACTTCTGGTGACTGCTTGAGGGTAAAGCCTAGAAGTCTCTACTTCCCCACAGAAGGGGGAAGCGAAGATGCATTCAGTCCACATCTCTTTTTGTCTCAAGAACATCGCTGAATAAAATCCAGTTCACCCTCACTTCTGCAATAAGCCCAACTCCAGCAGGCATGTGGTTGCCACTTGGGACTCAGCGGGAGAAACTAATCCCTCGCTGCTGGGTGAAGTCAAGACACACAGGCTGGGGGGAGCACCCCCCCCACTCTCTCTCTTAGACTCCTTCCCCAACCACTCTGTAACATTTGCTATGGGAAAAGAGCTCCTTGGAGCAAGGGAGACTTTGCTGTAACTGTGAGTGGCTGTTTGTGTGCTGTGGTGGTGGCCGTGGGAAGCCGTGCAGCACAGGTGAGTCACAGGGTTTCTGATCCCCACCACTCGTGCAAAGGAGACGGAGGCACACGGGTGTGCGTGGGGGGACTGGGCATTGCTGGAGAAGTGAGGGTGCTCAGAGAGAAAGGGGAAAGAAACGCTCAGCTTCTAGCCTTGAGACAAACAGCATCTGTGAGAGTAAAGAAACAGTCATCAGACACTGTTTTTCACCCTGCACCCTGGTATGCACAGAGCCACCCACAGGCCCTGCGCCCCCGCCTATAGGAAAGAGGCTGAGACAAGTGAAATTTCAGCATGGAAAATATGGTGTAGATGTGACCAAACAGGCGCCTCTTACAATGTGCCATGTGTGCTCACTGCAGAATGGAGAATGCTGAATGCCTAGGCAGGAGTGGTAACAAAAGGTTTGTCTATTTGCCTCATGTAGTTGGAGATTAACTGTTGGGTGTTTTTTTCTCAGCTGATGCTATTAAATGAATACCCTCCTTGTTAATATTGTTTAATACCCATGAATATAGAAAACGTTTTACAGAAATATCTGGACTGCCTGTCCCTGCTGCAAAGGAGTTACGAGTCTGGCAGGCAAAACAAAGCCCCAGCATGCCGCAGAAGCAGATGCCAAGGGAGGATGAGGAGAAAGGAGAAATAGCTATGCTGGTGATTCAGATCAGGGTCCTGGATTCAGCCCTTTGCTCATTCCAGCAAAGGATGTAGTTCCTTACGTTATATTGTCCCATACACAAAGAATAAAAGACAAGGAGAAATCTAAGAAGCAGCAGGCAAAGTTCAACCCTTTCCCATGGCAGCTCAGCAGCTAACAGAGGTGACAGCAAAGTCTTGCTGCGTTTGATGCCACGCGCTTGCTGAGAGGAGCTAAGAAAAGCAACGACCAGTGGAGAGTGGTACTGCAAGCCACCGACAAGGCCTGCACGGGTCTGAAAACATGTCTGTACTCATCACTAGCAACCAAAGCTACCGAGTGGGACTTCAAGAGCGATGGGCAGTGTGAGGGTGCGGAAGAGGGACCGCGGGGC
>NW_010564797.1:4337-4636 GCF_000687285.1 Phaethon lepturus
GGCATGCAAGAGGGCATCTGACAGGGTTTTAGGAACAGGGGGTGAAATGCTTGTTTCCTGAGTCGGTACTCTGGTAATGGGAAGTGGAAGCATGGTGGAGCACACAGCCCACAGCCCCAAGGGTGTCGAGCCCCGAGGCGCTCCTCTGCAGCGTGTCTCAGCGTTCCCCACAGGCCTTACTCTAGGCACTGTTTGGAAGTCGGGTGCCACTGACACAAAACCTTTCGGACCGAGTGTGGTGTTACTTTCCCTGCCACCCTCCCACCCACCGCGCACGGCAACTGTGCTCCCGGCCAGCC
>NW_010564797.1:4673-4888 GCF_000687285.1 Phaethon lepturus
GCAACGCCAAGCAAGGCGGATGAGAAAAGGGGCCAGGGCCAGCCTGGATCACAGACCCGGCCTCTGCAGGGAAAACATCCCCCAGAAGCTTCTCCACCTCCCAGGTGCACCGGGACTGTAAGGGGTTGAGGCTTTCGTACAGGTGCGGCACCTCAGGGGGAAGAAAAACCCTGTCAGAGCAGCACAGCACGACAAGAAGGTGACAATAGGACAAT
>NW_010564798.1:0-221 GCF_000687285.1 Phaethon lepturus
TCAGCCCCACTTGCTGGCACCCGGCTCCGGTGACCGCCAAAGCAATGCTGCCCTTTGCAAACCCACCAGCTGCCCCACGCTCACAGCCTGCCCACCCCGATGTCTAGCTCTGGCGGCATCGCAGCAGGATGCCCCAGCCCCACAAACCCTTCCGTTTCGGGGCACACGCTTTCCCTGCACAGCAAAGCAGCTGCGGCCGGGCCCGGGGGCATCCGGGGTGG
>NW_010564798.1:279-1497 GCF_000687285.1 Phaethon lepturus
CGGGGTGACGCGGGACCTCCCGGAGAGCCAGCAAGCAGACGGGCCCTCGCTCCCCGGTGTGTGCGTGCAGCAAGGGCAGGGACAGAGGAGACGCCAGCCCAAGAACATCTCTTCCCCACTGCAAAACGAACCCCAAAATATCCATCCCGAGGTGACGGGAAGGGAGGAAGGGCGCAGCCCTTCCCCCTCCGCCCTCCCCCTCCTTGCTCACGCCGAAGGAGGTTCGCAGGTCCCCGGCGGGGCACGCACCACGCAGCCCGTCGAGTCCAGCTTGCGGTCCGAGATGCAGCGGAAGTTCTTGCTGCAGCCCCCGTTGTCCCGGGAGCAGTCGCGGACGGGGCCAAAGGAGTCAAGGAGGACCTCCAGGCTGTCGAAGGAGGAGGAGGTCATCAGCTCTTCCCTGTGAGGAGGAGGAGGAGGAGGTGTTTCACCGCGCCCAGGAGACGGCGCGGATGCGTGCACGACCGTAGGTGCCAGGTGGGTGGTTCTGGAGCTCAGGTTTCCCTCGGGCTGACAGAGAACTGAGGAGCAGCCAAGCTTTTAGAGGGATGCAGGAGCTACCGAGATGATGAGAGCTGCCTCCGAAGGCTCAGCTCTGCAGGCACTACGGAAGGGCAGGTTAATGGACACGCTACTCTCCACCTGCAAAATGTGAGGCAGGGTCTCAGCTCTCATCAGCTCCCACGTGCTGTGGGCTGCCCCCCTCTCTCCAGGGACGCGCTGCCAGTTCATTTACTGTAACACCTCCTCGCCCCGCCGTCGCACCCACCTGACCTCCACCGCGTCCTCCATCACCGTCATGTCGGTCTTGCACTTGGCCGAGGGGTTGATGGCCAGCTCGGCCGGCGGGATGACGAAGCTCTTGCTCAGCGGCAGCCACATGCCTTCCCCCAGGGTGTAGGTGAACCTGCCGAGGGAGAGCAGCAAAGGCTGGCACGGGGAGAAACACCGAGCCCGGGGGGCTGCCTCTACCCAAAACCAAGCCCTTGAACCTCCCCCCTGCCCTGCAGGGATGCCAGCCCGAGCAAAGGCAGATGGGCAGGGTGAAGTAGGGTGGCTCCTCCGAACGCACACGAATGACCCCCAAAAAGCACATGTAATTTAGGCAATTGGGGGGGGAAAAAAAAGGCACTTCCCTTTTTTGGTAGAAATCCTCCTTCGGACCCTAAACCTCGCTCTCATCACACATGGAGAGGAGGAACTGGCTGCTGGGCATCC
>NW_010564798.1:1551-2096 GCF_000687285.1 Phaethon lepturus
GTGCCCCGGCCCGCCCGTGCTCAGCCCCGCCAGCTGGGGTACCAGCCTGTCCATATGCCCCGAACCACATTTCTGAGCCCCAAAAGGTGCTGACCAGCTTGCCTCTACCGCTTACCGAAAAATCTTGTCGGACGGCTGCTCGCCCAGCACCAAGTCAAAGCCGCGCTGGAAGATGGTGTACGGCCAGGGACTGGAAGAGAAACCCGGCAGCATCACACCGGCATCGTGCCCCGCTGCCAAAACGCTTCCCTGCTTCGCCCCCAGCTCACCTGCAGAGGGGTCCTGGGACGAGAGGGCTCAAACCAAGCCAGAACAGGGTGATAAAATAACCCCACATCCAGGATCTTAATTTTGGGGTTCCTACAACATCAGATCCTCACGCCAGCCCCAACCTGCCAACGGGCCAGTGGTGTATGGCACCCTTTATTTTGGGGCACAGCGCACTCCAGCCCCCCCCCAGCACCCGTGAGCCTCACACTTCTGCACGCTCGGGTACCACCCGCCCGGCTCCTCTTTTAGGGATTTGCATCACAGCCGTCAAACCG
>NW_010564799.1:0-1235 GCF_000687285.1 Phaethon lepturus
AGCACATGCCAGGCACACGCCAGCACACGCAGGGTGGGGGAGCCCCCTGCCTGCACAGCCAGGTGGCCCCGTCTCCCTACACACGTGTGTGTCCCTCTGTGTCCTGGCACACGCGTGTCCCCATGTCCTGGCACACGCATGTCTCCACATCCCTGAGCATACGTGTTCCCCTGTCCCTGCATGTGTGTCCCCGTCTCCCTATATCCTTGCACATCTGTCCCCACGTTTTCCTACATGTTCTTACATCCCTGCACACGTGTGTTGTCATGTCCACGCACGCGTTACCACATCCTTGCGTGCATGTACGCATGTTCTGGTACATGCATGTCCCCACATCCTTGTACATGTCCCTACACACACGTGTCCCCATGTCCGTACACACATCCCTGCACGCACCCTTCTGTGTCCCTGCACACGCATGTCTCATGTCCACACACGTTCCTGCACACAAATGTCTCCATGTCCCTTCACATGTTTCCACGTCTAGGTGTATCCCTGCACACATGCATCCCCATGTCCCTGCACACATGTCCCCATGTCCATGTGTGCCTGCACACACGTGTCCCCACGTCCCTGCACACTGTCCCCCGTGTCCACACGTGTCCCTGCAGACCCATGTCACCCATGTCCGCACACGTGTCCCTGTACACGCATGTCCCCGTGTCCCTGCACACACTCCTGTGTCCCTACACATGTCCCCATACCCACACATGTCCACGTCCTGCATATGCCCACACACGCGTGCCCCATCTCCACACATGTCCCTACACACGTCCCCCATGTCCACACGTGTTCCTGAACACACGTCCCGTGTCCCTACACATCCCCCACATCTGCACACGTGTCCCTATACACGTGTCCCCCATGTCCACACGTGTTCCCGAACACACGTCCCATGTCCCTACACACGTGTCCCCCATGTCCACATGTGTTCCTGAACACACGTTTCCTGTGTCCCTACACACGTGTCCCCCACGTCTGCACGTGTCCCTGCACACGTGTCCCCAGGCCCCTTCACACGCATTTCCACACCAACACGTGTGTCCCTGCATCCCCCCCATGTCCTTGTGTTCACCCCAGCTCCCCTCGTCCTGTGTTCCCGCACACACGTGTGCCTGCGCCCCGCGTCCCCAAGCCGGGGGGGCCCGTGCGTGGGTGCTGGGGGGCACCCGTGGGTGCTGTGCCTACCCTCGCGGGCCAGGTCATCCAGCTCCTGCTGGTGGTCGACGTCGCCC
>NW_010564800.1:0-1285 GCF_000687285.1 Phaethon lepturus
CTAAATTATATTTATAAATTATAAAAATATAAACAGCTGTGAAAGAGGGGAATTCTCAGCTCATCTGTAGGGACAGAAGTGAAGGTATGGCGATTGGAAGAGGAAGCAAGGAAATGGAAAAGCACAAATGAAACACGACTTTGTTCAGGACTTTCACTTCCTTGTATAATTCAGAGAGCATTAAAGTTCAGAAGAAGCACTAAGCTGATCCCTGACTGCGGGGGACTGCTAAATCCAGCAGACAAATGTTCTCAAGTGTCAAGTGCATTTTACCAGCCAGATGACCAACGATGAAGACCGTAAGCACTCATTTCTGAGACTTCAGCAGGCAGTCAAAGCAGAACCGGCTTTGCAAAAAGGAGCACTAGCGAAATGGGAAGATTTCAGAGATAAAATCCCAGCTTAGGAGGTGATAGAAGGAGAAAAGTTGGGGGTTCTTCTTGTCACGCCATAACAACAGGTTTAATTACGCTGGTGCTGAGGGGGCAGGTGCGAATACGCCGATGGTGGGGTGGGGAAGATGGGCGGGTTCAGGTACAGAATGGAGGGACACAAATAGTCTGGTCAATATTTAACCCAAAGCGATCTGCTCTTTTTTTTGGAAGGATGACAATATTGTGATTTTGTAATCCACTTAAACATCTTTGGATGAGAACTCATACCTGATTTTAAAGGATTTCTATTCTTGCGTATATTGTCTATGTCTTCAGCATTGCTCTAGAAGTGCTTTTACACAAATAGCTAGGCAGATTCAAAGTACCTAGAAGTGCTTTTTACACAAATTACCCTTGCACAGGAGAGAGAAGGAAATAGTATCTCCGTTTAAAATGGATGTGAAGAGTGATTCCATAATGGCTCTATGGAGGTCACAGAAGTCAAGAAGCAAAGGCAGGGACTGATGCTCAGTTGTACCTCACTGGGGCTTCGCTCCTTTCTCCATCACTTCATTTTTGTTTGTGGCAAACAGAAAAAATCCCTCACTCCAGCCCAAACTGCTCTGTTTCCCAGATGCAGCACTTCATAAGAGATCAGCATGCTGTGTAGGTGGGGAAAACCGGAAAAAGCAAGGAACAGATAGAGACAACAGCAGCAGCCTAGCAACCGACAATGAGTCCTGACAGACACGGGATTTCTGATGTCGTATTTTTTCCCCTTGCAGGTGCCATATGACCCAGCAGGAACCCCTTCCCCTCTCCCTTCCTCTGCAGCATCCCGCAGGCTGCAGGGATGTGACAGCCTGCTGTGCCCTGTGCCTGTCGTGGGCCAGACGAATGAACAAAGCCAG
>NW_010564800.1:1316-3126 GCF_000687285.1 Phaethon lepturus
TGACAGTATTTTCGTATGCAATTCCTGTATTGATCAAAAAATAAATTACTGTTGCTCCAAGATGTACTCCCTCCAGCTGTGTAATAGAGACCACGCTAAAGAGCCCAGTCGGTGCGAGTTCCCCATTATCCTTCCTGTCCCATTAGCGTCTGCTCTTCCCTCGGCTCTTTGCTCAGTCTCTGATGTGATTTGCGATGTGCTGCTGACAAAGCTGCTACTGTGCTTCCTCCTCAGAAATGTTTTTCTTCTGCCAGATGGCTGCAGCAGCTCAATGGGAGTCTTAAAGGTTTTTTGATGGTCTGTCCAGAGGTGAGCGGCTGCTACTGGCATTTCAGAAAAGACCCGAATTAACAAAAAGTCCATTTTCAGCGGGAGAGGAAAAGGAAAAACCTCCCATGTGTGAGCTACTTCCCTGCAAACACGAGTTTGCCAGAATAGGTTGGACTACTGAGCAATCAGAAGATCTGTTTCTGTCCCTGTCCTTTGCCATCCCAGTCTTCATGCTTCAGAGAAAGCCCGTGGCCCAGCATAGTACCGCTCAGCAATGCCGAAAACCACCGTGGATGACAGAAGCTCTTCCTGACTCCTGAACGCGGCAACTTTTCACGTCGTCTACGCAGAGCCCCTGTGCGGCCATCGGGCTGGCGGCGTGCCCTCAAGCACGTTACCTGCATTTGTCTCTACACCTTACTGGCCCTGAACTGCCATACGCACAACGCGCAATTTTCTAGTGCTAATAACAATTTTCTACTTAGTTAACGTGTGCAGCACCGTACTAAATCCAGCTAATTGGCGTCTTCTCTGCCAAAAAGCAGGAAAAGGGCTCCACGGCTATTCTAGCCCGTCAGCTTTCCTAGCCCTCCTAAGCAATGAATTCTAAGGAGTTTTTAGTTACATCAAGCTACTCCTCTGCTTCCATCTTACCCTACACTTGAGGCATTAGGTTGGTTTTTTTTTTTTACCTTTTAGCCCGGGTAGGCCCAGCGTGCAGTCTCCCCAGCATTTTGGAAGGACTGTGAAAGCAGTGAGCTCCTTCCTCTCCCCATCACCCTCAACGAATGTTCGTGTCGGTGAGATGAGAAAGAACAGCCTGCCCTTTGCTGCTGGAGACCATCCTTGGGGGGAAGGCTTTGGACGTGAATAACCTTTGCATTTTCTGTTTCTGCCTGGGTAGATGAGGCGAAAGCAGCTGTTGGTAGAGGCGAAAGCAGCTGTTGGTAGAGGCGAAGGCAGACATTAGCACACTGGAAAAAATACCAGAAGAGCTCTGGAAAACCTCTAGAAGACAAGCGGGAGCTTATGGCGCTTTAAAGATGGAACACAGCTGATGAGAAATTGAGGACTGTGGCAGTAGCCACAGCCACGTCCCGGGCACCGTTTACATCTCCAGGGTGCGATGGAGAGGTCTCTGGCCTCGCGTACCGCCCCACCGCAGCCAGGAATTTGGCTCCAAAGTGAGCTGGAGCCTGCAGGGTGGAGGTGCAAGCTGAGTCAGGGGAATTTGCGGGAAGAGGAGAGAGCAGGAGGAGTGTCCCGGCAGAGCTGGCTGACCCCTGCGCAGCAGGGGCAGGCGGATAGCTGTAAGGCTGCACAACAGCGTACGCTGTAAAACCCAGCTGTTGTGTTTGGTCATGGTCTCCCTCCAGCGCTGGGCTCTGCACGGGTAGGAGATTCTCAGCGGCTGGTAGAGTCTCGTATAGCTGGAAAGCGCGGGGGGAAGCTCGGGCATGACCTGCCTGGTGCAATAGTTTAGACTACGTACGCCGCAGGCGGGCCCCAGTGCAGCACGGCATGCCACCGCTGCGGGGTC
>NW_010564801.1:0-467 GCF_000687285.1 Phaethon lepturus
CCAGTTGGGATTGTGTTTAAAAAAAGAGATGGGGAGATAGAGGGAAGGGGACAGAGACGGGGACAGAGACCCACCGCGGCACAGCACCAAACCGCCGCGAAACAACTGCTGCCAGCGGGCGCGGGGCGCTGCCTGCTCCTGCCCGCCGCTGCCTGCTCCTGCCGGCAGGGCCGTGACGTCACCCCGCTCCTCGCCCACCGATGAACGCTAAAGACCTATAGAGCAGAAAATAATACAAGCAAGCTCCCTATCTTGCAAGCCCTACGTGATTTTCCCCCCTCTTTGAAAAAGCCCCTTTGCACTTAAACTCTCGCTACATGTGGGGTGGCTTTCTAAACTCTCTATACAAACATATTTATGAAGAGCGATGGGAAGTGGGGGGTAGCCTATTTTTTTAATCCAGGCACCAACCTCCCCCCCCTCAGATGTCTGGCTGCTTTTCTTAAGTGCAATCATCTATAATTGAG
>NW_010564801.1:502-922 GCF_000687285.1 Phaethon lepturus
GCAACCATCTATAATTGAGAAAAAAAAAAAAAAAGCCATACGTGGAAATGTGTGTGTCAGAAGGTGCATCTTGAAGCAGGGTTTAGTTACAATCGATCTTGGGGGGAAAATATTGCCTATGGTCCAAAAATAAGGAGCAACTATGTCCTTCTCTCAGTTCGGATACCCCTACAGCACCACTTCACAGGTAAGGCGAGTGAGCAGCACTCACTTTTGTTCAGATTCTGCTGCTGCTGTCCAGATGTCTTGTTCCCCCTCCCTTTTTTTCTTCCCTTTCCCTTAGAGTCTTTTTTTAAAAGGGCACATCTGGAGCCTTTTTTTAAAAAATGTGCGTGTGTGTTTATGTCTCGTTTGTGTTGTGTTAGGCTTAAACAAGTAACTCTCAGCGTGCACAGCAAAGGCGTTTAGGAAACCGGCGAT
>NW_010564802.1:0-17923 GCF_000687285.1 Phaethon lepturus
GGCAGGAGCAGGAGGCGCGGTCACAGCACAGCCAGTCACAGCTCTGGTTTGGTGGGCGGGGATGCTCCAACAGCCAATTGTAGCGCAGCTTCGAGGAGGATTATCTGCAGACAGCCAATCACAGCCCGGCCCTTCACTGTGCCGGTGATCACGCAGAGCAGCCAATCAGGGTGCAGGTTTCTGGAGGGCACCCAGTGCCTGGGAGGGTGCAGGTGGTCCAAGGCGCTCGGGGACCTGCTGAGCCCTGGTGGGATCCAACGCGCCCTGTTGCTGTGGGGGATCCAGTGCTGCCAGGGGCCTGATAAGCCCCCGGTGCCATGAGAGGACCCGATGAACCCTGGCGCTGTGGGGCGTACAGTGCTGCCCAGGACCCAGAAGGTTCCCACTGCCGGCACAGGATGAGCAGCGCAGCCGTCCTGTTGCCTAGGCCACCCTCAGCAAGTGGGGCTGCTCCAGGACACGTGCAGCCCCCAAGGACAGGGACAGCCCAGGGAGGCGGACACCAACATGCCAGACATCCCCTGGCCCCAGAGACAGGCAGCTCCTGACCCCAGCTGAGAGGGCAGATGCCTACCTGGTGCCAGGACAAGGGCTGCATGAGCCAGACGGGATGGGAGACCAGGCCAGAAGGGCCCCACGCGTGCAGCATGCCAGAGACGAGCTGAGCATCGCCCTTAGACCCCACGGGCCACAGGGGTGCCAAGCGCAGAGGGAAGGGCTGCAGCACAGCGATGCAAGGGGGCCGGACAGGTGGGCGCTGTGCCATGCCCCAGCCTGGGCCTTCCTGTCTGATGTTCACGCAAGTATCAGCCCAATCGTTCCCCACCAGTCCATGCCGAAAGCACCCTGCCGGCTGGCCCCCCCCCCCCCCGCACCCCCTGCCCCACCCCTCCCAGGCAGCCCAGCAGCAGAGCTCGTGCTGGCAGGTTTTGCTTCAGAACCCTGTGGCGGCTGCCAGGCCTCTGGCTCAGCACTGGCATTTGCCTTTTTTGCACCTAGCTTGGCCCCGAGCTGGGCCCCAGCAGAAAGCGTCCCCCACCTTGCATCAAGAGCAGCTGCGGAGGACAGGTTCTCACTGCTCCCCGGCAGAGCCAACCCCTGCTGCGCCGCTCAGAGCCTTCCTCTGGTGCAGACCCTGGTGAGGCTGGGCCCCCTCCTGCCTCCTCCAGTGCCTTCCCACCAGCACTCGGGAACCAGCTCTCCTTATGGTCCCTCAGGGCAGGGACCGCCCCAAAATCACAGCAAGAACAGGGCAAGACAGGCCCCAACGTGTGGCTGGTGCAAGCTCTTCGGTGTCAAAGAGGGGCAGGCACTGCACCACAGCTGCACCAGGCTCCGTGGGTGCTGGCAGAGACAGGCCCGCCCCTGCACGTGGGCATCTGGGCACATTTCAAGGCACTGTGGCTCCAACAGCGCCGAAAGGGACACGAGCTCTCACCTGGCTGGCAGCAGCTTCGGCAGAAGGGGTGCGCTCGGCTCGGTGGTCTGGGGGGTGCCCTGGCAGGGGTCTCTCCACAGGAGAGTTCCTCCGGCGGTAGAAGAGGACATACGCATATCTGGTCACCACCTGGCTCTCGTCCACAGTGGTGACTGTGCTGTCATCGAAGAGCCGCCAGCCTGAGAGGAGAGAAGGGTTAAGTAAGCAGACGGGCCATGGCTGCAGGAGAGGGGGACAGCGAGGCAGGCAGATCCTCACCCACGTCGCTACGCTGGCTGTTCTTGTCGTTGGGCAGGCGGGCATACGCCGTGTAGTGCCCCCCAATCATGCCTCCGTAGTGGTTGATCACGGCGTACAAGTCATACATGGGCAGCTGCTGCTCACCCTTCCGGCCGATGCAGAACTTGCTCAGGTCCAGGCTCCTGGGGAGAGACACAGGGACAATTGGGGACGGTAGCATTAGGCAGGGAAAGGCCAGGCTGCAGGGCAGCACAGGCACCCGGTACCCTGTCCCCCAGGCTCTCACCGGACGGGGAAATCCACCATGTCGTTGATCTTGTCCCTCCAAATAAAGCTGCGGAAGGAGAAGCGTTTGAGCTGGATGATGAGGACGTTGGGCAGGCGCCACAGCATCAGCTGTTTAGAGGCCTCACGGTGCTGCTTGCACTTGGGGCAGTACCTGGGGGGAAGAGTGTGCTCATTACCGGCATGGGGAGAGCCTCAGGTCTCACAGCCCAGTCCAGCGGTCCCCCACGCGTGGGGCTGGCAGAGGGGATGCAGGAGGCCTCAGGCTCCCCTGCCACGGGCAGGCCAGCACAGTCCTGTGGAGCACTGGCATTGCTCCCTGCTGGCTTATGGCCTCCCTCCCTGCACACAGGGAGGGCCAGCCCAACGCTCCTGCTCGCCAGCAGAAACAGCGTGCCGGCCCAGGCAGCTCCTGGGAAACCCCTGCTGCTGCCTGAGCCTATGGGCTGGAACCCACCCTGCCACCTTCCTCACCACGCTTCCTCCGGGGCCAGGACTTCGGGCTTAGTGAAGAGATTGAGGCACTGCTCCAGGGTGAAGTGGCCAGCACGGGCTGCTTCACTGGCCGAGCCTGGGTCCTCCACGCACTCCAGCTCCTTGGACTCCACCAACACAAACTCCTTGAGGCGCTCGTTGTTCTTCCACACCAGGGCAAGGGAGCAGTCGTCCATCAGCTCCAGGGGGGTGTCACCTGCGAAGGGGCACACACTTCACACACCTGCCCTGCCAGACTATGCCAGGCCACCTTGCTGGGGCTAGGAGCAGTCTTGTCCACCCTGATACAGCAATTAGGCAGCGGTGCCAGGAGGGGACAAATGCTCCTGTGGGACACAGCCATGGCCAGGTTCATCACCCCAGAGCATCAGAGTCCCACAGCCAGCGGGGCAAGGCTGGCACAGCCCCTCTCAGCATACAACCAGCACCAGATGTGGGCGTCCCATTCAGACATGAGGTGACCCAGAGATCACAGACCCTCTGTGGATGCACAAAGTTGAAGAGAATTGGTCTATTTGCTGAGGAGAGCAGGAACATCATACCCAAGAAGAGCTTCCAGGCAGCAGCTCTGTGCAGCAGAGCCCTGCCCTCCCCTGTGCCAGATGCAGCTTCCACTGTCCAGCCTGGGATCACCATCATACCTGGGTTCACCTTGGCCCAGGCAGATCCAGCACCCTGCCAGAGGCCGCAAGGGATGACAGTGGTGCGTTCCAGGGCTCTGGGCTCACCTTTATCTTCCAGCTTGTGCTCTCGGTTGGCAGCGTCGATCTTGTTGATGTAGAACTGCGTGGCGCGGGCGCTCAGCGAGTCTGGAGTGTGTTGGTACCCAGGGATGGCAGCTGTGGACAGGCAGGGACAGATCTGTGGTGGCACTGCCTGTCTGCCCTGCGTAGGGGCCAAGAATTTGCAGTGCCCCCACCCCCACCTCACATGCTACGGCCTTGCAGGGACACAACCACGTGCCCCATGTCCTTGACTATTTTTAGCAGGCGCCTGCCCCTGGCAAGCTGTGCTCCTCTGCCTGCCTTGCCCCTTCGCTGCACATTGCTGCCATCCTGAGACGAGTGTCTAGAAACGTGACAGCCAGGCATCCGAGCGCGAGAGGCTGCTCCCATGCAGCTGAGTCAGAGCGAGGGAAACGCTGCACTCACAACCCCAAGGGGCTCAGCCTCAGCCTGTGCCTGCCAGGCTCTGCCTTCCCACACCTCCCACAACACCACAATACTCCATCCCATTTCCTAGTCAGGTGTCTGCTCTGCCCCATGGGCCCTGCCAGGGCAAGGCAGAGCATGGGCAGGCAGACATTTCAGGTGGGGCAGCACCGCCAAAAGACAGCTCCCAGGGCCTCATGTATGTCCCCAAAGGTCTCCGGACCAAGCTCACCAAGGGGACGACAGATGCTGTGGTGGGAGATCACCCCAAGGAGAGAGAATTGCTCCTGTTTTGTCTTGGGGCTGCCCAGGCTGCTGGCACAGGCACAGTTAGCACCGCTTACCTTCTGGCTTGAGGGCTCTCTCATAGGACGGCTCCTTCTCGCAACAGCTGTCACCCTGCGACTCCATGTGCTCAGAGAAGCCTGAATCCAAGCTCAGCAGGGAACTCCTGGCTGCCAGGACCTTGCTCCGCACAGTGCCAGTGTCCCCCAGCTCTGGGTGCAGCTCAGGCACAGCTGGTGAGAGCGGGGGCTCCTGCAGGAGGCTGGAAGCCCTGTCCCCATCCCCCAGTTCAGGGGCAGCGGTGGCTGCTGCACAGCTGCTCTTGGCCAGGGGCTCCAGCTTGTCCGGGAGCAGAGGCTGCAGCCCCTGCTCTGGTGACATCCGGCCCAGCTGGAACGGAGGCTGGAACACGCTGACTGAGTACCTGAGCAAGGAGATGACAGTCAGAGCTGGCCAGACACAGGGCTGAGCTCAGCTCCTGGGCAGAAGCACCTCCTTCCCTGGACTCTCACCTTGCATAGCCCTCCAGCAGCTGGGCCAGGCGGGCGTAGGTGAGGCGGGACTCCGGCACACTGATAAGGAAGGGGAAACCGATGTTCTCCGGGCGGCACAGAGCCTTGTGGTCTGGCCAGTGTGTTTTCTGGCATGCCCTGTAATACATACAGCCCCAGGTGAACCCAATGTCTACGACCACCCTGGGCAGGAGCATGGCAGGGCCAGAGGGGTGCGTCAGGGACGCGGGGAGTGCTGCGAGCCAGACTGGCTCTCTCCCAAAGGCCAGGCCCATCCCACCTCCTTCCAGTGGTCTCAGCTCTCCCATCCAGCCCTTCAAGGCGGGAGACTCTCCCACCCCGCTAAGCGCCAAGCCAACTCACACGTTGCAGTAACCGACTCGATAGCACCTTGTGCAGCGCCTGAGCTTCTCATCCTCTGGCAGCTGCTTCTTCTGGCAGGCTGCACATTTGGCGACGGGGCCACTGGGCACCTGCGGACGCTGCAGGAGAAAGGACCCGTTGGGCACAGAAGAGCACCTGGGCAGGACAAGGCAGCCTTGGCGGGCATTGTGCTCGCTGCAGATAGTCACCCTTCATGCACCCTTCACCCCGTCCTGCTCAGCCCCACTTGCAGGCTCAGCCTCCCTGCATGCCTCCCAGCAGTCCAAATATGCCCTCTTACCTGCTGGACCTGCAGCTCCACCACCCGCTCCTTGGCCAGCTCTGGGGACAACACCTCGAAGCAGAGCAGCAGGTCCGTGGGGGAGACCGTGTCCAGTGAGTTAGACGGCAGGAACATGCGGTGGAAGCGATTCTTGATCACCTGCCAAGAAAGCAGTGGAGCGGGGCCTTCTGAGGGCTGAGCCACACTTCATCTCTTGAGAAAGCCACAGACCTCATCCCCACAGTGAGCTGTGGGGACAGCAGCACCACAGGTATGCTGGGCTCAGCTCTGCACCCCGCCAGTGGAGGATGGACATCCCTTGCCCCACTGTGGTGGCCCAGCCCTCCCAAGCAGGGCTCTGCCTGGCAGCACCCTGTGCATGACACTGCCACGCACGTACAAAACCCGCCCCATGGACATGTTAGATTACGGGCAAGTGACTCTCAGTTGCCATAGTCCCTGCAGAGCTGTGGGAGCTGGGGCACCCACAAGAGCAGCCCACACCTTGCTCCCCAGCTCAAGCACTCTCACCTCTGCCAGGCGCAGGTTCTCTCGTTTCACATGCACGCTGTGGGCCACCGAGTCGAGCACCTCCATGGCACTGGAGTTCTCCTTGCTGATACTCACGAGGAACTGCCACCAAGAAAGTGCCATGTCAGTCACGCCACACCAAGGCATGCAGGCCCTTACTTAACACAAGGCTTGGCCTGCTGGCACATGACCAGCTGCCTGGGGCACCTCCAGGAGCCTTCTCAGGCTACCTCCCCAGAGTAGATGGTGTCCTTTACCTTGATGGGTTTCTTGTGTGGCTCCTTTGCAAAGTAGTAGACAGTCAGCACCTTCTGCTTCTGTGGTAGGGGCACGGGGAGGTATAGGAAGGGGTCAAAGGTGATGGAAACCTGCAGAGGTGAGAGCACGCTCAGTTGCGGGAAGTGCTTGTGGCCGAGATCAGCAGAGCGGCAGCCCCCCCAGACCTGAGATTCAGCCTTGCTCTGTGACCTGTGCTCTCTGAGGGTCAGGAGCCCGCTGCTGCACAGCCAGGACAGGGACAGAGCCTCCACAGCTGCCCTACCTTGGAACACACTGGGCACACCAGCTTGGATTTGTACTGGCCCTGGAAGAGGTCCACAATGAAGGAGTCGTTCCTCATCTTGTGTCGCTGCCAGGCCTCCTCAGCTACCACCTGCAGGGAGAAACGGCTCAGCACTATGCTAAACCACTCGGGCCAGTGGGACTGCTTCCCCAGTGGCTTTGGGGGAGGGACATCCTCACCTCATCAGGCCTCCCATCTGAGTCAACAGTCTCTGTGTAGGGCTTGTTCTGGATGCGGTTGAGGTCCTCATGCAGGCCATCGAGCAGGAAGGCCATGAACTCCTGAGCATCGTGCTGGGCATAGCCAGTGAACTGGCTGGCCTTGCTGGCCACGATTGCCTGGAGGGAGCACAACAGTCAGGGCTGGCCAGCATCCCGCCAGCAGCACCGCCTGTCCCACACACAAAGCCTGGCTGCACCCACCCACCCATCTAGCTCTCAGCAGCACTAGCAGGGCAGCCAGGTACCCACAGAGAGGTGATGGGGACCTACAGCAGCCCCCACGCAGCGCTGGTGCCTGCAGCCCTACCTTCAGTTTAGAGGGCTGGAAGGCATGGTGCGTGCCCTTCCACAGCGCTCGCAGCAGCATAGCAAAGCCAATGGCCAGGCGTCCCCCCGTCCCCAGCGGGTTGTTGTAGTTGATTTCCGACTCAAAGGACCGATCTGTAAGAGACACAGGAGAGCGAGGATGGCTGCTGGCTGCACCATCTGAGCGGCAGGGCTCTGCTGGGCTCCCGGCGTGGGCTCACCATGGAAGTAGTCACGCAGCTCCCGGGTGTTGGACAGAGACTGGATGACGCTGTTCATGAAGCAGGTGTTGCCGAGGTTCACCAGCCCTGTGAAGCCAGGCAGGCACACCTTCTTCTTCTCGTCCTCATCCTCATCATCCTCCACACTCTCGGTGCTCACTGGGCTGTGTGTCATCGGTGGCACCATGCACGTTGGTTTGGGCTGGCAAAGCAGAGGTGGGTGTAAGGATGCTGTGCTTGGGGGGGTCTCTCTGGCAACACCAGGGGAACCCGACTCTGCCCGCGGCCCCCTCAGAGCGGGGCTGGGCTGGACCCACCACACCATCTCCCACCAGGACTGGGACAGGTAGGCCAACTGCTGCCCCCAATCCTGCCAGCTATGACGGAGGAGCGCTGCCTCCTCCTCCAGGACAAGGTTGCCAGTCCCCAGAGTGACACTAAGGAGGCGAAGTCCCATGAAAGGAACAAGTGGGCCCCTCTTTCCCCCAGCCCAGGCCAAACCTGGCACAGCCCCACTCACCGAGGGGATGTGCGGCTCTTGCTTCACTGACACATGCTCTGGGGCTGTACGGGCTGCCACACCATCTAGACCCCCATCTTCCACGCGTGGCTTGTCTTTGTCACTGGCTCGGGCCTCCTCCTTGCTGGACAGGGGATGCTGATTACTGCCCGGGGGGTTCTTGTCCAGAGGGCTAGGGCCTGTAGGCATGGCAACCTTTGCACCACCCACTGCACCTTAAAAAGGGGGAAGGTTGGGCCTGTGGTTAGCAGCACCGTGCGCTGCCCATGGCAGGGCTGAGCTGCTTGATCCATGCTCACACAGAGGCTCTCTCTTAACCCCTCTTCCCCATCAGCAAAGGGAACAGTGATGCCCTTCCCCTAGTGCTTGGCTTGCCCTGCCCCACACACCTCCTGCCTGCGCCCGCTCAGTCCCTCTCCTTCCCCACAACCCTGCACCAGAGGATCCAGCACCATCTGGTTGCTGCCAGTAGTAAGGAGGGCCCATGCCCCACTGGGGTGCAGCAGGCAGGCAAGACAAGAAGGCAGGGTGCAGACCTCGTGTGGCTGGAGCCTCCAGCCCCCCCCAGCGCTGGCTCTGGCGTTTCTTCAGGCAGACGTCAATGCGAGACACCGTGAAGTTGTATGTGCACTGGTCAGGCTCAATAAGGTTCCTGCAAGACACGCAGCAAGTCAGGGCTGCCCCAGACCCCCGCAGCCTCAGACATACCAAAGCCTCTGCAAGGCAGGGTCACAGCCTCCAGGCAGCAGGGACCTGGTTAGCACCGATCCCAAGGTGGCCTTGGCAAAGCAGGGCAGAAACCCTCGAGCTTGGCCACACTGAGCACACAGAGGGCCCCTTTCCTGACAGATCCATTCTGCTTGGCTCCATGCGGACCCTCCTGCTGGACATCCCATCCACAGGCTGGTCTGGCTCTGTCCCCAAGAGCTCTAGAACAGGCTGGGGGTGAACTGCAGGCAAGGAGACACGGGGATTTCCTCCTCTGTGAGCCACCAGAAAGAGTCAAGGCAGCCCAGACTTGGGGTATTAGTGCAGCATGGTATGAGGGAGACCCCAGATGCAGAAACGAGCATTCCCTGCACAGACATGCCAGCCAGGACTGGCTCCTGCTTTAGCTCTGCACTCTCAGCTCCCTTGCCCTGCTGTGGACCGGAAGGACGAGAGCCATACCTAAGCTTCACCTGCCACCGGAACACTGTGTGGGGCCCACAGCCAGGATGGAGGCGAAGGAAGTTTGTGTCACTGCAAAGAAATTGGAAGCAAGTGAGAAGCGGTGAACAAACAAGTAGCCGGACCACAGTCAGGAGCCTTGCAGCAGCCTGGCACCATCCTGAGGCACACTTGTACCTTGTCTGGAACACCAGCGTGAAGTCCTGCTCCCGGAACAACACCTTGGATGTCTCCTTGTGGATCTCTTTCACATAGACGTGCACCACCACCAGGTCATTGCCCTTCTCGTATGAGTCATTCTTGACAAAGGTCAGGCTCTCAAAAGGCTCTGGCTCTGAGTGAGGAAGCCGTGGAGAGAGATGTTATCTTCCTTGCACACCAAGGCAGTGCTGCAGGCTGACCCACGAGAGGTCCTGAGCCCTCCCGACCAGGCTGACCCCTGGGCTCCAGCCACTCACCATCAGCTGCTGCTTCCAGAGCCACATCGTCCTTGGACCAGTCCCTCTTCTCACCATCTCTGCCCAGGGGAGGGGTGGCCACAGGGACAGCCTTTGAGCTCTCTCCCAGGACAGGCATGCAGTCCCGGCCCCGCAAGGCCTCACAAGGGTTGCCTGGCTGCAGGACTCTCTTCTCCACGCAGGTGGCAACACAGTGGGGGAACACCTCTGTGGTAGTCGCGAGAGGTGGCATTTCCACTGGAACAGTCTCCTTGGCCAAAACCACAGCCTTTCAAGACAGAGAGACAACGTGAAAAACAGACACTGTCACCCCCGAGCTGCCATGGCCCACCCACTGTGACTCCTGCACAGCCCCATGTCACCCGCTTCCCCCACACATCCCACAGCCAGCTTGGCTCCGTTAGCACCACAGCCCAGTGACTGCGAAGTCCTCATATCACCGTCTCCTCCACTGCAGCCAGGCCCGTGCCAGCCCTCAGCACCACCCATGGAATCCCGGAGCCCATCTCATCAGCAAGGATGGGTCCCTGCATGAGTGGCATCCCCTGTACAGGGACCAAGGGAGCAGGGGTGCCCCATTTGGCCAGGTCCTCAGGTACCTTCTCCAGTGGCGGTGCGAGGTCTGCAAGGGCTGTGGGTGCATCGGCCTGGCTGGCTCTGCCATTGCGACGGCTGCCTGCCCTCCCACTGTGCCCTTTACTGGGCTCCACACTCCCAGTGACTCTGGCATTTGGGTCCTCTTCAGTGGGAGCCACTTTGAGGTATACCGCTCGCTTGGCACTGGGGCCGCTCTGCGTCCCTGGGCTGGCTGGGGTTTTCCCTCCCAGGGCCTCGCTTCTTCCCGGAGCACGTTTGGGGTTGGAGGGCTCCCGCCGGGACCTCGGTGGCTCTATGCCTTCAGCCCTCAGCTCTTCAGAAGCCAGCTCTGCAGAAGCAGCTTTCTCCTTCCCATTCTCCCAGCATGTGGTCCCTTTGGCCAGCTCTTTGGATCCGTCTTTCCTTCTCTTCTGTGAAAAGCAGTGCATCACAGTGAGAAGGCATCCAGGTAGCAGCACCTCTCACACTCTTTGCCAGCCCCTCACCCTCACTCCCTGTTCCCAGAGCATGCTGGGCCTCTGCTCCAGAACCTAGAGGCTATATGGCAGGGAGGAACAGGGGTACGACGACACCCCCCTCCCTGGGACAGAGGCAGCTGGCTCACTGCCCTCATGCAGCACAAGGATGCAGGATGTACCCCACATTGCTCCCTGAGCAGCTCAAGAGCAGGGAGTGAAACCCTCACCCTAGGCTACCCTGGGCTATGTAAGCCCCCCCAAAAGGCAGATCCTTCCCTCCTCACCAGAAGTGAAGACCAGGTATGGAGTGGGATCTTCTTCTGAAGCACAAGCTGTAGAAAGTTGCCCTTCTTGCACTGGACCTTGCTGCAGGAGCTCTCAATCTCCTCGTAGAACTGACAACTCCACTGGCGCCCATCTGCAAGCAGAGTGGGACTGCACCTCAGGCAGTGCTCCAGCCAGCTGTCACCTAACCCACAGCCCCTTTCACCTGCCCCAAGGATCAAGGGAGCACTCATCCAGAGCCAAGGAGTCTGCAGGCAGGCTGCCACCATATCCCAGGAACCGTCACGGCTTCAGCCAGCTTCCCTGGATTTGCTTTGTACATCTGGCTGGCCTCCTTCCCAGAGGGAAGGCGCTGGGCCTCCCTGCCGTCAAGGGCACAGTCACTTTTACAATGGATACCCAGGGCCAACTCAGTCACCCCAGCGAGCAGAGGACAGAGATGCACCAGCACAGCAGCTGGTCCTTGTTCACTCAGTGCAGAGGCAGCTCCTGCCCTCCCCAGCTCTACACCCTTCTTCTTTTACACTGCTCTCATATCAGCCCTGCCTGCTGGCTGAAGCTGTGCCAGGTGACAGCAGGGCATTGCCTCTGAAGGGAAGGTTTTATGCCTGCCTGGATCAGCCCCACAGCTAGCCCTGAGCTGCACCAAGTCTTGCTGGAGAAACGCCTGCAGCAGTCCCTCCACTCCACATACCTGGTAGTTTGACCACACAGTCTGTGTCAGTGAAAGCAGCATCCACATCCTCCACCTTCAGAGATCCACTGCCCAAGTTCAGTTTGACGATGATCTCATCAGCGTTCTGCTTCCAGTCCAGCAGCAGCTCTAGGAAGAAGGAGGGAAGTGTCACCCACTTGCTGGGGCATGAGCCTGCAGTGCCGACTCCTTGTCTGGGGAACACTAGCCTAAACACACACTTGATTCAAGGAGGTCAACACACAGATCATGCCAATAAAATGGAAGCTTGCAACCTGTTCTCATCAGGCCACAAACAAGAGCACATGTTGCAGCAGGGCAGGTGAATGCCGGTGGGAACTGGAGAGACAGAAAGGCAGCGCTGCCCTCGGCCCCATCACGTGCAGCAGCAGTGGTTGTGAAGAAGGGGTGGCTCCTGCCAACTATAGAGCAATTGCTGCCTTCCCAGGGAATGAGGAAGCCACAGAATTACTCTGGGGGATTCAAGTGGACTCTGACCACAACCAGAAATTGCCACTTTCTCTTTGCATATGCAAACGAAGCAGTCTGGCTACAATCACCAAAGCACTGTACTCCTGCCAGGTGAGCACTATTAACACAGCTGAAACACGGGCAGGCTGGCCAGCCAGGCAAGAATGCCACACCCAGGGAGAAAATGCTGTGGCAGCGTCACTCTGCTGCAGACAGAAACCCCATCAGGTGCCTGTCAGGCTCCAGGTCTGGCCCTGTGCTGTCCTGAACTCTTCAAGGCAAAAAAGTGATTTCAATCACCTTAATTTCAATCAGGCTCTTTCTGATCTCTGTAGCACAAGGGTGCCTTACTCCACCTGCCCTCAAAGCAGGCCTGGACCAAGGCAGAAACCAGCCAGCAGCACCCACTGGGTGAGATGGATGGGGATTTGCCCAGCCCAGCTCCTTGCTCAGAAACAAGCAGGACAGATGCGGGCAGCAAGACATCCCAGGATTGTGCTCAGAGGCACGGTGACAACGAGTCAGAAGCAGCCTGCTATGTGCCTAGGGCCATCTGCCTGCAGACAGCCCTTCTCAGCCACATTGCACCCTTCTCTGCCCCTGGGGATGCTGCATCCTGTTAAGACAAATGCTGTGGCAAGGAGTGCTCAGGTTAGTTCTGCTCGATGCCAGAGCACGGGATGACAAGGGCACTTGTCAGATCCCTTGGCAAGGGCACTCCATGGCCATGCACTGACAGCCGGCGCACACCTTGACTTACCCTCCTCTGAGTCCTTCTCCTGGGCAGTCTCAGCCTGCTCGAGCTCAGGGCGAGACACTGGTGGGCACAGAAGCAGAGCGCAGGCAGGTCTGTCATTCTGTCACCTTAGACCATGGGCTGGCACTCATGCCCAAAATTTCACATATCACCTCCTTTTCCCCTGAACCTCTGTCCAGGCCTTTCATCCTGCATGTGCTGCTCACTTCCCTCCTCTCCCTTCCCCAGAGCCCTGCCTGCAGCACCACAGCAAGTCAGCCCCCAGGACAGCTGCTCTGGGCCACACCACCATATCCCAGTCTAACCAGCACCACAGTGAGGGCAACACAACATTACCACACTTGCACAGACAGTGCTGCTTTGAGGCATGCTTCAGTGTGGAGCTTGTAGTAACCAGGATGTGTGCCTCTGCTCAACGCACCAGGCCCTCAGCCTCCAGCCATACAGAGGTGTCCTGCCTGGATCTGACAGGGAGAATGTTGATGTTTGGTGTTCAAACCAATTCTGCTGTAACGAAAGAACCAGACAGCCCAGCTGCACTTTAACATTCCCATTCCTGCACAAGCTGCCAAAGTCCATGGCCAAAACCTCCTTCTAGATCAGGCTGGGGAACCAAACCAACCTGACACCTAATCCCTGCTCCCCGCAGGATTACCTCCGACAGCCAGAAGTGTCTCAGGGCCTGCTCCACCCCCACAGCACAGTAAGCTCTGCCAGGCAAGGGGCTCAAAGCGACAGCACCTTGTCCTGGAGCAGAGAAACAGCGGCAACGGGAGCTGTGGTCTCCACCCTGGAGCACTCAGAGGGCTGTCACCGCCTCCATTGACCAGCTACAAACCAGTAGGAAACCTCTGCTGACCACCACAGTCACTGGTGCAAAGGTGCTAGTGGGTCTGGCAGTGTGAGAAGCGCTGCAGTGGCACTGCCTGGAGGATCTACAGCTTGCTCCAGCCCCTCGCCACCCCTGCACAGAGGGGACAGAAGCAGCATGGTGGCACCACAGCCTCTGGGAAGGCAGGAGCCCCCCACATCAGAAGGTCAGGCCTTACCAGAGATAGAGCACACCTCCCACGTGAGAGAAGGCGCAATGCTGCGCTCTCTGCACCGTGGGATTCTGCATCGGGGACTGCAGCAGGCCGTTCCAGCACAGACCTCAGCAAAGCACTCATTTACCTTGGCCTATAAAACACCCTGTGATTTTGAGGTTACAACAGTCATAACGGAGCAGGCACAGAAATCAAGCAATTTTCCAGGGCCGCAGGAACTCTTGCCTGTGTCCTGCCCACAGGCATTCTCTGCACCTGAAGCATCCTTTCTGTCATCGGATACACAGCAGCTACAGAGGGAATTAGTCCACAGCAACCATTCCACCTGAGCCACACCTTGCCCTCACACAGAAGCTAAAGCACCAGCCCCACCCACAGGCCCCACACTCAGCGGGTGCTGTGAGCACCCAGTCACTGCCTCGCAGCACCTGGCCTTGGCAAACTGATGGGAAGCAGCACCACCTCCAGCTGCAAGAGCACCCGCAGGCTTCAGTCCCACTCCTTCTGGATTGGAGCAGCTCAGCCCTGGCCAAAAGCAGAGTCTAGAAACAACTGCCAAGGCCAGCTCCAGGATTAAGCTAAGAAAGCCACAGGTCCGACTTTCTTCACATAGCTGGGGCTAAGTAGCGCCCGAAGGAAGGAGGTTACAGGTCCAGGGAGGACACCGTGCTGAAGAGGATCCCACATCACAAGGGTTACCATCAGCTGCAGGAAGCGATTAGTTAAATCTGCTTATCCTGCAGCAGATGGCTGTGAGGCTCCCACCCTGCGGGGCTAAGAAACTGCGGGGCTGAGAAACCACGGGCCTGCTCGCTGCAGCGCTGCCGAGGGGCTCTCACCTTCCTTGCTCTCCTGGTTGGCTCGATCCTTCTGCTTCTTCTTGTTGGTGGCATCGTCCAAGCCCCGAGACACTCTCCTCTGGCCAGGGGCATTGGTGCTGCCGGACATTTTCAGCCGTTTGGAGGACACAAACGGCCCGCCGGGGTCGGTAATGGAGTCTGGGTCAGGGGTGCGACGTTTTCTTCCTGGCCCAGCTATCTTGGCGACTCTCTGTGGTCAAACTCTCTGGCAAGGAACTAGTGGCCTAAAGAGAGAAGAGAGCAAGCATGGCAGGAGGAGCAGGTGGAGAAGGCCCAGTAGCATCAGGATCTGCTCTCTGCCCCAGCACTGGGCTCTCCCAGGGACAGTGGCCTCACACAACCTTCACTGTGGCGTTTACGGGAAGCCCCATGCAGCACTTGGTGAGGAAACCTACCTCATCACAGCTGTTACAATGCTTACTGCCAAAAGCATGGGCTTGTCAGAGCTCCCAAGATACAACCGGGGGTCTTCCGCATATGGCACGCGTTAAAAACCTGGAAAGCAATTGTCATGCTCATGGCTTCCACTACAGCAACAGCGGCCCAGAGGAGCTGCCGGCACTAACAATACCCAGAAGCAGAGACAAGGGTGGGGACACAGGGAGGCCCCAATCCCCAAAGTCAAGCCTCCGGGGTCAACTGGGGCAGCTGCCCATGGCTCAGGGCGGCAGCTATTTCAAACAGTGCCCCACGTAAGAGGGCAGGAACGGGAGCGAGTAACACCCTAAGAAGGAAGAAAGGGGAGAAGCAGGAGCAGGCCCGGGACAGTCTCCCGTGACAGATGAGAGCGAGCAGAGTTCCCTGGCAAGAGCAGAGTTCCTCCACCCACCAGCTGGGAGCTAAACAAGCACAACTGCACCTTGCATATTGATCTCCCTGCCGGTTTACAGACAGCACCAGCAGGGTCTGGCCTGGAAACAGGACACCTCTGCTCTGCATGCCCCAGGGAGAGGGCAGGGCAGGCAGGGTGCTCGCCCCTGTCCCCTTAGACATGCCCTCCCAGGCAAAGCCAGCTCCCCTACCAGGTTCAGGAGCTGCTGGCCCAAGGGCTGGTCTCAGTTTCACTCTCCAGTTTCGCCCCTGGGTGTTCACAGCTGAGACAGAGGAGAGCTGGAACAACCCGCGGAGAAAGGTCCCTCTTGAGGTGCCTCCATGGAGGTGGTGAAAGCAGAGAGCTGGCAAAGCTCCCTTCCTTGTTGCTCCGGCTGCACACCCTGACCTGGATAGTGCTTGTCCGGCTGCAGGGCTTTTCTGCGGGGGAGCGGGCCCAGCTGCACTCATCCTGCCCACCCCCAGGTGCCAGCAGCCTGCAGCAGCTCCGGGTGCACTGATTCATACCTTATCCTGTGGCCCCACTCCCATTTGAGGACACAGCTGAGACCAATAGCATCTTGGTCTAGCGCAGCTCCACCGAGCCTGCCAAAAAAAAAAGGCGAGCTGTGCCCTTGGAACACCCCATCCTGCTCCCACCTGTGTACCAAGCACAAACCCCACAGCTCCACTCAGGCACAGGCAGAAGGTAGCTCAAAGGGAAGCGCTCAGTCGGAGGGAGCACGCTGACAGCCCTGCACTGCCTGTCCCATGTCACCAGAGTGTTTGTGTTCTAGAAATGCTGGGGGCAACAAGTAGCCACAAAGGTGGAGTCATAGCTGCAAACTGCAATGGACCCCAGAGAGCAAAGCAGTCCTGCCTGCCCTCAGCTCTGGCAAAGCCAGCCTCATGACAGGTGCTGCACCCAAACCATTCCTCTTCAGGCCAACCTGTCCTCATAACCAAAAGCCACCGAAGCCAAGCAAAAAGCTCAAGCGCCGAGTTCAGCCCGGCTACCTGGCATAAGCAACTCCTGCCACCCATGGCAAAGGGGCCCGAAACAACCCGAAGAGCTTGAAAGAATGTGGGAGGACAGCAGTGCCATCCCCAAGCTGCTACACACACTGGGTGTCCCTGGGACGCAGCAGCACCTCTGGCTGCAATAGGAATGGGAAGGGCCCCTTACAGCGGCAAACGTGGCTCTGGTTTGCAAGGCTGGACTCTGACGCTGGCAGGCCACCGCTGCCAGCCACGTGCCGCTGCCCAGCTCCAGTCCCCACCAACACCAAAACAGGCTGGCTACAGATGCTTCCCAGCACTGAGAGCGTTAACCGGGGCTCAGCAAACATGGCAAAGCATTTTTTTTTTCTGAATTTCGTTTGCCTCTAGGGTGAGAACTCCAGGAGGAGTGGGAAACAAGAAGCAGTGACTGCTTTGTGCAGGGTCAGGCCAGGCTCCATCATCTCCTTCCTGCGCCTCCAAAGGGGTGGCATAGGGTAACTGCCAGGCAGGGCAGCAGCAAGCTCTGAAAGGGGTCCTGGAGGGCTGAGAAAAGATCAGTGTCCTCCCAAGAAGGGGTGAGGGATAGAGGCAGGGTCATGTGTTTGCTGTCACTCCTCTGGGAGAAGCCTGCTGCTCTTATGCCTCACTGAGGGCTTGGCTCCCTCAGGCGCTTTGCCGACAGTTGTTTCTAACGGCAGGCAGGAGCGGCAGGCAGGAGCTGAGCAGGGCTGAGGCTCTGCCCAATTCCAGCTGCCAGCCCAGTGCCACTGCAGGCACCATGGCATTTCAGAGGAGTGCAGGTTAGTCCCATTCATCTGTTCTAACCCCTGAGACTTTCTGCCTCTCTGCCATCAGGAAACGTGCAGCCAGGCGGGACGTTTAGCCCCAGGGTGTGCAGGGGCACAGAGGTGTTGGCACTGTGAATGCCGGCACTGTGGGAGCCGCTGCAGGGAAGAGGTGGGGAACCACCACCTTGGCTGGATGCCAGGTGTACCTCTGAGAAGCATCCGATGGGCTTAGCGCTCATACAAAACCTTACACAATCCTTCCTCGAGCCAGGGAAGCCTGGCCATGCTGCTGAGAGAGGAGGTGCCTCCTTGCTCTCTGCTCTCCCAGCCTTTGTGCCGGTGCAAGCACCCACGTGGCTGCAGCATGTACCGGATCGAGATATCAGCCAGAGTGAAAATGTTTTCTGCCAAGTTTGTCTTACCCTAGAGCAGTTCTCCACCCCAGTTTATGCTGGGGCTGCACAATCGCTTTCACTGGCCAGCAGAACGGGACAACTCAGAAATGGGAGTTAGAGGCCGGGGAGAAGGGCCGCCCCCTCCCACAGCAGCACCAGACTGAGCTAGTGTAAATGCTCAGGGAATGATAGCAGAAGGTGCACAACAAGATGCAATGTGCCCCCTGTGTTTCGGGCGCATTTGCCAGGAAGAGACCCCTGGTTCTTGCCTGCAGCACCTCCCCATCAGCACCCACTAGCTGTGGAGGAGGCTGGCTATCCCCCAGCCTCATCCTTCCACAGACTTTTGACTCTTTGGCTCCTTCATGTCATGAACACAGCTGACAGAAACGCGTTCCTGTGTCCACAAATACTTTTGTCACCTTCTGCTTATTGTACCTCTGAGGGATCAGAAATCTTGAGACTTGAGCTCATCTCTTACTTCAGCATCTCGGCATGCCTGACACACAGGCTGAGCCAGGACAAGCACAGAGCCACTCAGGGCAGGCACCCACTGCCACATGTAACATTTCCAACCCTTGTGGAAATCACCGTGTCCCCAAAGCACCGCGACAGCAGTGAGCCCTTATAGCTGTGCTGCGCGGGGAGCCCAGCGAGCCCAGCTCCCCCCAGGCCCTGACAAGTCTCCAGGGGGGATGAGCCTGATCAGACAGCAGCCG
>NW_010564803.1:0-524 GCF_000687285.1 Phaethon lepturus
GGGGGTGGAGGTCCCCAGGCGAGGAGGTGAGAGGGAAGCAGGGCTGCATTTGGGGCACCATCGGGACGATGCCTCCGGAGCATCACCCATTATCCAGCCCCCACCCATCGCCCACCGCTCGGGCTCTCGCTGCCGTGCCGCCCCGCAGGGAGCCCAGGGACCGGCCGCCCTGGCTTTGAGCGGTGCCTTTCATCCGCAGGGCTCCTCCTGCTGCCAAACCTGCCGGTTACCCAGCTCCCGACGGGTAAACAGCCTCTCCTGTCTGGGAAACTGAGGCAGGGAGACACCAGACTTGCCCGAGGCTGCTGTTTGCGACAGAGCTGGAGAGGGAAGCCAGGAGTCCCGGCTCCTGCGTTCATCTTCATTCCAAGCTCGTTTATAAAGTCATTTTTCCCTGCAGAGCAGTGCCAGCCCCCCGCAGGGGGGCCGAAGCCACTGGATCACCCTTTGGTGGCCCAGCCCTTTGGTGGCTTCACCCCGCACCCAGCACCAGAAGGCAGCCACTTCTGCAGAGAGGATCTGCT
>NW_010564803.1:637-850 GCF_000687285.1 Phaethon lepturus
CGTTAAGGGCCCACCCTCGGGCCCCCCCCCCCCCGGCAGTGCCAGGAGCACCAAGGACCCTCCCCAGCATCTTACTCCCCCGGGAGACGAGCCTTGGCAAGGGGAAGGAGCTGCTTATGCAGAACAAATGGAATCAATCAAAACAAAAGGCAGCGGGCCTGCTTCTATTTATTACCCATCCGAGGGTTTAAATTGCATCGACAGACATCCATG
>NW_010564804.1:0-1171 GCF_000687285.1 Phaethon lepturus
CATAGCTAAGCTCCTCCTGAGAGGGTGATGAACACCAATAGAACTCACCTCTTGAGCTGTTGGGGCTACTACGCCCTCCCTGGGTGCCCTTCCACACGAACTGCCATGCTGCGCCCTGGATGACAAGCCACGCTCTCTTTGCCCACTCTAGTCGCTAGCGCTCCCCAGGCTGCTTTTTATAGGCGTGGCCCCACCGTTGCTCTGGCAACGCCTAGGCCTTGTCAGCGTCTCCCACGAGAGCTGCTGGCTCCTGGTGAGGCTCTCCGCTACCCTGGCCTTTCCTTTCCGCCAGAAACCAGATCTGCTGCTCTGCTGCAGGTCAGGATGGCTCTGGAGCAGCTTCCCTTGGCGACTCACCACTAACTAAACTAAACTAAATACCATAGCATCATAGCATAGCTGAGGTGGGACAGCACCTCTGTTGTCCAAAAAGTGGGATCGTATATCCAGTGTGCAACATGCTAATATACACACAGAGTAGAGGTATTTTATTTAAAGCATATTTGTGCAGATATGGGTGCTAGGTGGTATTCCACAAAGCTAGCACTCCACACAAAGGAATCACCACATATTTATCCCATTACGTGATTAGCGAAAACAACAGAGAACCTCCCAAATTTACATTCATTGGCTAGTAATTACCACATTGACATATTCAAATTGGCATGCATGTTCCTAGAAAGAGGGGGGTAATCTGCATAGTCTCTCAACTGAGTTGGTGGTTGTGATCTCCCCCTGCCGCCTTTACCTTTACCCTAGTTACTGTGGATTCTGCTGATCTCACGACAGTTACATTTTTCAAGAGTGCAGGAACAACTCAGTCATCATGGTTTACTGCTTAAGTGCAAATACTTCTTTATCTTCTTGACCACCAAATCCCATTTCATTAATCTTTATGATTGTGTTAACTCCTACTGATCTGCACACTAGAATCTTCCATTTGCCTCAGATATCACCTCTAGAGATTGTCTAGTTGAACCCCCCCTGCTCAAGCAAAGTCCACTAGAACAAGTTGCCCAGGACTGTGTCCAGTTGTGTTTTGAATATCTCTAAGGATGGAGACTTCAAAACCTCTCTCGGCAACCTGTTCCTGTATTCAATCACATCCTCACAGTAAAAAAGTGTGTTCTTAGGCTTAAGTGGAATTTTCTGTGTTTCAGTTTGTGCCCAT
>NW_010564805.1:0-650 GCF_000687285.1 Phaethon lepturus
CCGGCGCCTTGCTCCACCGGCGCCTTGCTCCACCGGCGCTCTCCTCGCACCCGCGCCGCTGGGACGCCGCCACCGTCCTGACCAGCTCCAAAAAGCGCGTCTCCGAGGGGGCCCGGCCAGGGCTCTGCGGAGCTGGTCTGGCAGGAATTAGGTTTTTATGGCTCCTAGTAGCAACTTCTCTTCCTGGCACAGGTTTTGGGCAAGCCAGTGGAGAGAGTTTGGCTTCGGGTGCTTGGATAAGGAAGCGCTAGGTAGCTGCTGAATGCGGTCGTGGGCAGATAGTGCTGTCAGAGAGCACAGGGGCTCTTCAGCGTCTGCTATTATCGAGGTCTCTGAGTTTTTTGTAAGTCTGTGACATGACACCAAACTTTGCAGATAGACTATTGGCCAGACACCTATTTGAATTAAAATCCTGCAACAAAAATCCCAAATCAGTAATACTAGAAGTTTAAGCTTTAAGGCTTTGCTAGCATTTTATAGGTTTCTTTGCAAAGAACTCTTATAAAGCTGTGTTTAAATGTATAATTTTTTAAATTCTTGCCAACTCATTGAAGGCACTAGTTCATCTATAATTTCTGTGACTGCAACAGATTGAGAACACTTGAAAGGCCTCAGGAGCATGGTTTGTCCATCCATGCCTTCAGGAAGGA
>NW_010564805.1:681-8100 GCF_000687285.1 Phaethon lepturus
CAAGCCCAAGTCACTGCACTGATGGGAACAGAGACTCAGTTGCACTACAGCACATTCTGCATGTATTTCACAAAGGGGGTTTGTTCCCAAGCGACACAACGTTACCTTGACCCCGACTTTCCTGTCAGAAAGGTACAACGACGTATGTGTGAATGTGCGTAAGTGTGTGTAGATAGAAGGATAGGTGTGATCATTATTAAACAGAAACCAGGTAACAGAACTGTATTTTCATGCGTTTCCCCCTCCTGGAGAGGACGCGCGAACAAGCCACCCAGGACAGGTGTCCCTCTGAAGCTGCTCAGACATGATGGTGGGAACCAGAGGGTGGGGGAGTGCTGGGATCTAAAGCCCAGCTTCGACTTCTAAGCAAACACTGACTTCTTTTCCAGGGTAAGGACCTTAGCATTTGCCACATGATCTTGCAAACTTTGCTTAGATGTTAAAAATGGAGGAAAAAGAGATCTTTTGGTGACTATGACAAACATGTTCTACATTTTCACTTAATGAAGAAATTCAGACTTGCAGTTGTCATATGCTCAGATTCTGTGCCTTTCTGACAGCTGAATTATGATTTTAATAATTTAAAAGTGCTACTGTGAGCCTGTTCATGTCTAATAGGCACAGAGAAGTGTTTAAAATCAAAAGCAGTTTAGAGAAAAAGTGGTCACCATATTACAAGAATGAGAATTGTCTACATCTGCATATTAAACTGTGTGAACCCTCCAGTGGGAAAACTCTTTGCAAAGTAACTATAAACTTAGTATATTGCTCTAATGTGCGGGATTGAGAGATTGCATTCGATCATAACTTTGTGACTGCCTGAAGCAGCAGCCTGTGATGCCTACTTTCTTTTACATAACCCCATCAGGGTGAGGGTTTGGTCATTCTGCTTACAAAGGTTTTAGTTCAGAGCAACAGAAGCTCAAATCTATAATCTCAGTAGAAACATCTGTAAGACAGAAATAAAATATAAGGGGGAAAAATGCCCTCCAGGCTACATTTCCTTTGCTTTGGTATCATTATTTTTGTACCTGTCCATGGGAATGTTTGAAATTCTACTGCAACTGCTACAGCATACTCATATTATTTTTTAAACTCACAACCAAACACGGACAAGAAGCCTGTACCCTGCTCGATCAAGTAGAAAACAGATTGTGTCCTGGAGATAACTGAGTATTTTCAGTACAGCGGCCCACAATATCCATTCGAATTCAGCAAATCTATAGTCACTGGCATGTCAAAGTAAAGAAACAATGACTGACATCGCAAAGAGAGACGACATATACATCAACAGCTTTGTGTAAAATCTATGGCTCAAATGAACGTCTGAAAAAAAACATAAGCTCTAGTTGCCAGCTCCCTTGCACTCTGTTAACTTTTCTCTCCTGCAGGAGTGCGAAACAGGACCTGCTACTCCACAGCCTTGCTCCTCCTGCACTCATTTACCGTCGTGCCAAGCATTTGTCAAGTGGGTGTAAGTGCTTTTTCTGTTTTATACAACTTCACATACGCATAAATTGCAGAAGTTGTAAGGCAAAGAACAATCAAGCCCTTAACAGTTCCAGCCCCTTTTCGAACATGCACCCAGGAAAATGCTCAGGAGTAACTGAAGTCAGGCTCCCAGTACATGCTTGCCTGCTGCTCAGTGAAAGAAAAAGTAATACTCACCCCAGTGTTGTCATGGTTACAATAGTGTACCAAAAGGAAGCAGGAATACTGGTGAATTTGCTTGCCGAGGACCCTTTCTCTGCATAAAACATCACAGTTGCAAAGATGATGATTGCCATAGTGAGGGAAAAGAGGAGAAAGCCAAGCTCGGAGGCACAGCTCTTCAAAGTGTAGCCCAAGATTCGTAAGCCTTGGGAATGGCGAGAGAACTTGAAAATCCTGAAAACCCTAAAAACCCTTAGTGTCACAAAGGCTCCGCTGACATCCTCGTTGTTGGTCATCACCAAGCCAATGTAGTATGGCATGATGGCCACCACGTCAATGATGCTCATCACACTTCTAATGAATCTATAGCGACTTGGGGCTGCAAAGAGTCTCAACAGATACTCAACTGTGAAAATCATCACACAAGCCGTGTCCAAGCAAAAGAAAGCCACAGCATATCTTTCTCCACATGGAAGCTCCTTGTTCCCAGGCACCGTGCCACAAGGGACAGTTTCCACGACATTAGTGATCACAGAGACAGCAATAAAGAAACCGGTGACATAGTAAAAGACTAAGGCTAAGGTGCTGGTGTGGGGGTTCTCGAAGGCTCGCCACATGGTCTGCCGGAAGCTCAGGGATGGCATGGACCCTTCTTGGTTGTTTTCTGAGTCATTGTCATCCATCAGCCGCTCTGCATTTTCCCGTTTTCTGTCTTTGTACTCTTCATAGCAGCAGTCCCCAATGATTTCAGGGAGGATCCCATAGAAGGCGAGCTCTTCGTCATAAGCAGAGATGCACTCGTACCTGGGATAGTGCAGCTTGCCAGTTCTATAAAAATTTAAGATGCACCTAAAGACCTCAGGGTCCCGGTCAAAGAAGTACTCCTTAGTGTCTTCGTTGAAGAAGAACTCCTTCTCGGTGCTGCCCAGCAGAGTGTCTGGGTATCTCTCCAGTGTAGTCCGCCAGGTCTGGAAACGCCTGCCGCTCACATTGAGAATGATCAGCTCATCCTGCCTCTTGTTTTTCTCCGTTGGAGCCAGTGGCATGGGGCAGTTGGCCACTGGCATCCATCCTATGGCGGCTGCCCTGGCAAAGGGCAACCATGCTGCTACTCCTGCTGCCATGATGTCCCCAGGCCTTGTTACTGGAGAAGACAGTTAGGCTGCTCCTGAGACCTGTTGGAAGTCAGATCAGTTCCATCTAAAATACAGAACAAAATAAAAACACAACACACAGTCAAGTGGGGTGTCTTGCCCCTTTGTGTTAGAGAGTCGGATATCAGTACATACCCAAGAATTTAAAACAACTGGCTTGCCCTCAACTCCCATTTGAAGAATGATGTTAAACAAGGCACATGATAATCAGCTCAGCGGGGTTATGGCATTATTATAGATTGAAATTTTGAATAGCAAATGATTCCTCATTAAAAGCATTTTAAAAGTAGCATAAACACACTAATTTATATTTGCTTCCTTACAAACAAGACTAATCCATAATTCCCCAGGTGTAAGCCTCATGTGCTCATCAGTTTAACTACAGCTGTGAAGAAAGAGCTGGGAACTCCAGTGAAATCAGCCTGCAGTTCACCCACTGAAATTGTATGCCACAAAAAGCCATGACTGGACTGAGCTTGGTTTCCAGTCTCAAAAAAGTTCAATGTGTGATGAATCTTGCACTAAGAACATTGTCATCTGAAAGAAACAGAAAATCTTCCCTGGTTTTCATTAATTTTCTTCCACCCTTAATTAAAGACCTGGCCTCAGCAGCAGTTTTTTGCTGGTCTCTCTCATTTAGAGATGGGTTTTACTCTTGTGAAATACTACAATCCCTCCACCTGACTAGAGGAAAATTCTGACTTTTAGGGAAACATTGCTCAGAATACCTGAGCAACAGTAAGCTTGATCCCCAGGTGTGAAAGCTGATGGATTAAGCTACCAAGAACATCAGAATGCGGGAAGACTCCAAAGTTGGACAAGTTTCTTCCAGCAGGAAGATACCTTGATTATTTCCCAGCTAACAGAGGCAGAAGTCCTTCAACCTAAGAACTGGAGGACTATTAGGTCGAAATGAAATATGTTCACTGCACTTTTGATTTTTAGATGAAAAATACCCCAAGTTGTCCAGATCCTCAGCCACTGTAAGCCAGCATTCTCTTGAAATTAGAGTAGTTATTGTGGTTCTGATCTAGCCATGAATTTCCTTTTTCTTTTTGGTCTTTGGTCAGAGTTCTTACAATATTTAACTTTCATTTTAACTTGTATTTACTTTCACTTCCCTAATGATTTTCTAACTCTACCATAAAATTTTGTGGAGAAAGGTGCTGTTATCATATCAGATGCATTAGGGGCCCTATCAAAAGTCAATTTATCAATGGAAATTCCATTGATTCCACTGACTCAGGCCCTCAAAGCCTAATTATATCCTTTACATGGTATCCTTCTAGGCAGTTTTACTCTGAAGTTTTTCAATTATATGGAAGCTGCCATTCCAGCCGGTAAGGCTGCAGCATTATTGATTTCAACAGGCCATCAAAATACTGAATAAAAAATGACGGAATCAATCTGTGGTGAAAATGGCTAAACTGCTCACAGAAATGCTCTTCCTTTTCAGGGCACATTAACATTCAACACCTTAATGTGGAGTATCTTTCTATGCAATTTTACTATCTAAAGGACAATTGAAATCCCTCGTGCAAGCATCATACCGCTGCTGGAAGAGGTTTTGTAATTATGAAACACACAATAACCCATAGCGATGCTTATCCCAAGGAGACACTTTGCTTATATACATGGCACTGGAGGAAACGTCCCACAATACTTTCCTATAAAGGACTCTATTTTTTCTCCCCATAAGAGGGAATTTATTGCGCTGATAGTGCCAGGCTGACAGCCCTGGAGACCAGGCTCTTTCGTCTGTGCGGGGAAGAGGCAGAGTGCAGCACTGCAAACTTTCTCTGCACTACTTTGAAAACCTGCCCCGGGCTTCAGCTGAAAGGCAATCTCCAGGGACGCGGTGGGCTCAGACAGCAGAGCTGCCCATTTCTTGTACCAGCAGCGGTGGATCTTACAACTGCTGTGAAGCACTGCCTTGAGAACAGGACTGCAAAACAGGCGGCAGCAAAACGAGAGCCGTTTCATTAATCACCAAACATATACAGGCAAGTAACCAAGGGACCGAGATCACGCGTCCTGTTCCTGTCTTCCCTGCTGGTAAACTGTCCTCTCTGCTTTTTAATTTCAATTAGCGACACGACCACAGTCGTTCTGCCAGGACTGACTGGCGATGTACCAGCTCAGTGCGCTGGATCCTCATCTCCCCTGATTTCTCAGGGGAACCTCGTTAGAAACCTCTTCTGTACTTCTATAACTTTGGTTGTAAATTCCAGGTTACCTACATTAGCTGCGGAGGCACTATAAATACTTCACATATAATTGTTCTAATAAATCGCTGGTAACTCGTGAGTGACTTACACATTTTTAAATCAATTTTTAAAGATGAAATGGGTCCTTCCATGCTGGTAGTGTATGTGGGGAAGCTATAAATATCTCAGCTATGAAATGGGCAGGAGAGGGGGTATTCTTCTGTGGAAGTTTAGTTCTCATTTCTCTGTGACAGAGATGCAGCTGGTTAAGAAAATTTAGTGCACACAGTTTAATTTTCAAAGTTGCATTAAATCTGTCCCATTTGATCCTCAAAATATGCAAAAAGAGAGCGTATTTTTCAGCTCTAAATTGTCTGTCTGCGAGAGAGGACCAAGAGGGAGAAGAGGTTTCACTTTTTCTTGTCCATGAGTCCTTGGAACTCTACCCCACCCCAAAATAAGAGACAGAAAATGAAGAGAGAGGTACGACTGGATTTGTAAGTCAGAGCTGTACAAACTAAGGAAGAAAAAAACCCAAACTAACTAGCTTATCCACAAAATGTGGAAATAATCCTCCTTTTCTGCACGCCTGCGTTTTGGTAACTGCTAACCTGTCTTTTTAGGCTGGAAAGCAATTGGCTGGGCTCAAAATACACTGAACATTTGACAGAGTCTCTTCAACTCACACAGTAAACAGACACACTTTAATTCTAGCAAACATATATTTAGCTATACACATATTTCTAATTTAGTTATTAGTTAGTTTACGAATTGGTTAACAAAAGATCGGTCACCTGCTGGTGACGTTTAGAAGACCTGATACACTAAATAAAATAATTTGCCTCCTCCTGACTTAAAAAAGTCAGAATCTATAGAGAAAAGAATTGTTTTCTTTAGATAATTATCAGGTCCGTGAAATGGTGCAAGGAAATTTGATAGAAAAGCCTGTGGCATGAGCCCCCCGTCCCCCTCCCAGGACTCCTGACCCCATCCGAGTCCCTCCCTGACCACCGCTGGCTGCCGCACGTCGCCTGCGCTGCAGCCCCTTTGTGGGCACCGTGATTTCATCCCAGTTTCAAACAAAAACCTGACAGGCACAGCTAGGTCGGTAAAGCTCTGGAGGGAAACTTTAGAGAACACAGTTATTTCTATTCGCCTAAAGGGTCAAGAAATAAATGATGGATTCTTACCACATCAGCTCCCACCGGCAATGCCGTACTTAATAAATGTCTCTTCATAGTCTCATAAAAAGGGAAACAAAACAAAAATCTCATGGTGTTTCCCTGTCTGGAAGCAGAAATGCTTCCAGGATGATTTAAAATATGACTGATAAACACACCGTGAGGTCTTGATGAGACACTGATAATGGGCGTAAAGAGCCTTGAGAAGATTCATTCTCTCCTCTCCTGTCCTTGTCGGGTCAGGCTCAGACAGCAGAGATCTATTTGCTTTAAAGCAAAATGTGTCCGCCGGAGCTTCGATATCCTCTGTTAGTCATATATTCCTTCCCCTTCACAATCGCATCAGATAATAAAACTTTCTGCAAAGCATTCACTCCCTCAGTCCGTTAGATTTGGGAGCAAAAGCAACAGGCTTAGGATAAATGCATGCAAACTTCTCCCCTCCCTCCCAGTCAGCCCAGGGAGCCCCATCTTGCCGGCTCGCAGCGATGCCTTACCTGGCAAGGAAAGACACCGTCAGCGCCCAAAAGTAGCGCTAAATCTGGGGAGCGGGAAGGAAGGGGGAGCAGTCACTCCTCTGGGTGAAGGTGAACTGTGCTGCCTGCCTCTTGCCTCCCTCTCTAAATGCAGTCAGAAGCAATCAGTAAATGCGATCATCATTGTGAAAGTATATATAGAGAGATGACTAAACAGCTTCTCCCTCATTACTGCCGAGACGGAGTCTCTCCCTGCCTCTCTCGCCTGAGCTTGCTTCATTTTGCCCCCTCCCCTTCCAGCTTTGCTCTGGCTGCCTAACTGAGCTGGGAACGGCACCCAGGTCCTGGGGAGCCCACTCGCGTGGGTGCAGCAGGGAGTGGGATTCCACAGCTCGCGGGGAGGCAGGCTGGAAAGAGCCTGGAGAAAAGGCGGTATGAGCTGAGACACCGGCAAATGGAGTCATTAAATACACACCAGAGCCTACCCTGCATGCTAATGTGCCAGCACTGGCAAGAAGGGGGATGAAGGGGGGAAAAAGGGTGGGATGAACTTCGCTGGTCCCTCCCGGAGCTCCCTCTGTGTCCCTGGCTCTCGGGCAGTGCTGGAGAGGTGCCTTCTCCTGGATGAGAAAATGAGCTATTTCTCCAGCATCACAAACCTACAGCCAACACCTTAGCCAGGGCAGAAGGCTGCATCCAGGGATAGAAATAGATAATTCAGACTTAAACCGATCTCTGCCTCTCTGCT
>NW_010564805.1:8131-8426 GCF_000687285.1 Phaethon lepturus
TCTCCGCTCTGCCTTCCCACCACCTGTCCCCTTTCCCCTTATCCTGCTATTCTCGCTTGCCCTGCTCCTTGGCAGCTCTTACCAGTCCTGTCTCCACACCACCTCAGCATCCCTCTTTCATCCGCGGGCAGAAGTTGGGCTCCACATGCTCAGAGACCTGGCATCCTTGCCCAGTTATCTGTTTGCCGGTGAATCTCCGTTAAATAAAGAGCTTTAAGCTCAAGTGGCAGCAAAGCAGTCGCGCCCCAGTCGTGCCCAGTGACCGAAGCGCCGCCACGATAGTTGGCGACTTCCG
>NW_010564806.1:0-261 GCF_000687285.1 Phaethon lepturus
CTGGGCTTATGGCCGGTGCGGGTCTGGCCATATGGACAGTGCGGGTCTGGCCATATGGATGCTGCGGGTCTGGGCGTATGGACGGTGCGTGTCTGGCCATATGGACAGTGCGGGTCTGGGTGTATGGACGCTGCGGGTCTGGCCGTATGGACACTGCAGGTCTGGCCGTATGGACAGTGAGGGTCTCTCCAGGCCGAGACCCTGATTTGGGGGTGTCCGGCTTGGTCCCTGTGTCCCCACCATGCCCACCGCAGCACCCAT
>NW_010564807.1:0-2263 GCF_000687285.1 Phaethon lepturus
TTTTTATATATATATATATGCATGTACATATAATGGAGACAGTGTTCTCCTTGAAAAGCTTATTATTTAGAAAAGGGTGTCGGGAAATTAAGGTTTCCTGCACAGTATTTATTTGGCTTCCTTTTGTACATGTGTTTGGTATAGTCTTTAATTACATGACCATGTACTATATTTAGCAGAGGACCCTGCTCTCATTTGCTTCAGAAGGTGGAGCAGCTCAGGAGATGAGTCAGGGCTGGGTAGAGGAGGAAGCTGGTGTGTGATGGGCTTTGCCTGTATTTGGTATGGAAGCTGGGAGAAGTGTAGTAAGAGGCAGAGGAGTGAGAAGAAAATGGGGGATCTCATGGCTAAGGCATCTGAATACTGCAAAACTCTCATCCAGTCTTAGAGAAGTCAGTTTAAGCTAAATTCTTCCCAACTGGCTATTAATTTTATTTTGTTTTCTGCATTCCCGTTTGCAGAACACATTGTCGGTGGTATTTCTCCTGACGTATGATGCTGTACAGTGTTAAACGTTCTGAGAAATCAATGCCCAGACACCTCAGTTTGGGTACCCTATGTTAGCAGAATGTTTTGACCTGAATCTCTTTGTGTTTCAGTTTCCCATCTGTTAAACAGGAATAATAATATCCTCTCGTCTTACGGGTGTTGTTAAAAGAAACTAACATTGTGAAGTACTCATATGCCATACTGATAAGAGCCCTAGAAAAACTCATGAGAAAATTAGCATTTGCGTCTTCCAAACAGGTTTTGAATACTATGCAGTAAATAAGACCTCAAACCACATGCTGAATAATGACGCTGTAGCAAAATATTGAATATCTGCTTATTAAGTGAGCACTGTCCATCCTGAGGTAGAATCTTGTGGAAAACAAGATCTAATCCTATGTTTAAAGGGTGAATCATAATACACATGAATAAGGTTTTATGGTTAACTTTAGTTCTGACATTTTGATCACTTGGTTTTGCAGATATAAATGGTGCATGTGCAAAAGGATACCTGTGCCTAAAAAGAAACAAAATCTGAATTTGAAAACGCTTGTTGTTCAAAGAAATATGTAAGAACTTAATTCTTATCTCTGTAGATAAGCTTCTTATCTACTGAGCATCTTGAGATGCATCTTGGTGCCTGGTGGATTTTGGAGAGGAACAGGCAATTCAGCTTAAACTATTTGGAAAACAGTTTTCAGGAAAATGTTAAACTGTAACTCGTTGCCTCTCCTTTGTTTTTAAAAGATGGGAAAATCTTTCCAGCTGGGAGAGCTGGTAGTGGAAGCAGTTTTGAAATTAGTACATAGATTCTTGCACACACCTGGATGGGCTCCTGCAAAATTTGCATGCGGTATTACAGTACGTTCTGTTATTAACACGTCTTCCTACGGCTTGTGGAAGAGGAAACTCCTAGGTTCTGTAGCAATCAAATATACAGCTTTCATAGAGCTAGACAGACTACTTACTAAAGATAAAAGAATATGCTGGAACAAGAACAAATGAGTACTAATTGGCTAAGAATAAATTCAGTCTGGAAAATAAATGAAGTGTTTTAGCCACTACAGCAACGGGGTTCTTGAGTGGCTTCCCAGTGGGAAGAAACATGGAGTTTCCTAGTTCCCTCACATGGTGTGTGATGAAAATAAAGAAGGGGGTTGCAGATCTGAAGATCTGTATGAGAGCAGATTGGGTTTAAGAATCTAATAAATTGTTTTCTAGTCCCATATCTGCCATTTCCTATTCCTAAAAAAAGCCCTCACAAAGTTGACATTTACCTTCCCCACTTCACACACGGAGAACTGCCTCCTAGAGGGATGAAAGGACAAATCCAATCTCCTCAACTTCATTAATGAGGACTCATGAGCAGACCAAGGAATCGGAAAGGCATCTTTCCAGAGGGGGCAGACTCTAGTTATGAAAGAATAAAGCACTCTGCTTCCTTGTGCCCCTCTAGAAACCCTTCCCTGCCCTCTGAGACCATCAGAGGAACCATCCATGGAACCAGGGTCTAGCATAATGCAGTGGTGGGGTGCCGCCTGTAGCCCCAGTGTTTGTTCTCCTCTTCCTTATTCTCTGCTGTTTGCAAAGTTGGGATCATTGGCTTTGCTGATAAAGGATCCTTTGCAGACACAAAGAAGAGAGGAACAACTCCAGGCCGCCTTGCAAGTCACTGGGAACAAAACATAGCTGTCCCTGCGCCTTGTGAGTGGTGTAAAGCACGTCTGATTGCTTAGCCATCAGCAGGAGGCAGCTTAGGGTGAACCATTCCTGC
>NW_010564807.1:2294-8470 GCF_000687285.1 Phaethon lepturus
CCAGCAGTACCTTGATGTTTCCTCGCTGGCAATAATTTGCAGGATTAAATACTTGAAGCCACTCTAAAATTAGTTCCAGGAGGTATTTTGTGCTTTCATTTCAGAGCTCTCATGAGCCTTTCCTACTTTGTAAGTCTGCTACAGCTAATTACCTGATGTTACAGACCTCTAGAAGATTTCAAATATCTGTCTTTTCCACTGGTCTAAAGACCCAAGTGAGGTTACAGTGTAGAATTTGTACCAGGAGTGTTTGCCAAACACCGTAACTAGTTCAGACAGCCTTGTGAGATGGGCAAATAAACCACTGCAGACAAAATTACCTTTGTCCAGTGTCTCCATCCAAGATTCAAAGCAAGCTTATTTTTGAGCCTTTAAAAACATCTCAGAAACCCATTGAAAGAAATCCTTTTATGTATTGAGCGCTCGACATCTGTCTGATCCATTAGAGAGGCTGCAGAATCACAGCAGACCTTTTCAATGCGACCGCCTTCAGTGCTGTGGTTTAGGAGTTTGCAAGGAATATTTCGGATTTTATTTTAAGAATATTGGTAGTGCGTGATGCTACTGTCTGTCCTGTGCAGACATGTAGCTATCAGAGCCAGAGGGAGAATAAATTTGGGAGAAGTGAGAAATCTTATCACACCAGCAGAAAAGCACAGCTTGAAGAAGGCTGTGGGCCCTCAGTCTGCAGAACTCCACTGGCAGTGGTACCCGCCTCTTGAAGATACAGTTCGTTCTGCTTGGTGTTTCTGGCCACCTTCATTGTCCCGTGCTGTCTATGGCCATGCCATAATCCTTTCTCTTTTCTTCCCACCTTTTCCTGGCCCCTTTGAGGTGATTCATTTTCTGGATATACACGTGTCATTTATAGAAAGTCTTATTCTCCCGACCACAGCAGAAATCCAGAGGGGTTTGTTCCCTTACTTGTGATTTCACAGCCTGATTTTTCTTCACCTGGCGCCATGCCCAAAAGGAACAATCTTTCTCTCATACTTCCCAAGGTCATCACTGCTGTTACTATCTTTTAAAACCTGAGTGCTCATTGCTTCTGAGGCATCAAGGCAGACACAGTTTCATCTACTAGTTCCCAGCCTTACAGCTTTGGGTTTGGTGTTCATGTTGTCAAGCCCATGGCAATTTGAAATCCATTGCATGCATCCCAGTACCAGCAGCAAATATTTTTACTCTTTGAGCCATCACTGAACAAATTGAAATTGTTCTGAATTTACTCTGAATGAAACACCTCCATGACCTTCAGTTAGACGTTCAGTGAAGCTGTCCACCACTATTGTTCGGTGTTCTTTTTTCTAGAAAAAGCAGCTCACCAGCCATTGCTCTGAATCTCCAGCACAGCGTCGCAGTATCTAAAGTCATGTTTTTCAAATACAGTGACCTAACGTGAAACTGCTAAGTTGTAAATACTGAGACCCTGATCCTAGTCCAAAAGAAGGACTTAGTTGCTTCGACATGATTTTTGGTGTTTACACTTGAGCGTAATGTTTGAAGACTGTGTTCTGAGACCCAGCTTCCTTTGAAGTCAATGGGAGTTTCAGCCTCAACTTCCACAGCAGAAGGGTTGGGCTCTTTGTTCTTTTGTCTAGTGCAATTTGTGAGTAATTGCTATGATCCAAGTGAGGGGATGGATTTTCTAGCTTGTTTCCAAACTGTGCTCCTTCTGAGACCAGACTCCTCTTCTGCCTTTCCCAAAACAAAATGCTGAAGGAGCATGGATAGAGGAAATCCGTTCAAACTGAGTAAACAGCTCGTGAGGGTAGGCCAGCAGGATTCATTCATGCTCATTCAGCCTAGGCTGGCTGGTTTGATTCCAGTTGGAGCACTCTCTTCATTACAGGCCCCCTGGGGAATGTTAATCTGTACAGTATAAACATTTATAAACATCTACTAAATCATTACACTTCAGCTGCCCCATAAACACTCCTGAATGCTTTCCTTAGGCAGCATTGGTTGGGTAACATGTGGCTTTTTGGAATGAGTTTACGGGTGTTTGGCACTGGTAGAAATATGGGGAGAGGGCATGGGAGGTTAAATAACATTGTTTAAGCTCCATGACTTCATTTAGGATAAAGATGGAAGCTCTTTGTGAAGGATTAAAATGGGTCTAGCTGGTAGATGTTGAGGAAGAGCCCAGGTTGTAGAGGGGCTAAGAGAGCCTTCCAGCTTTATACACTGGGTCTTTAGTGGTACCATTGCCATGAACATCACATAATGCACTTACCAGTAGTCCACTTGCTGTTTCTGGAACCAGGCAATACATCGTTATTCATCTATGACTGCAACACTAACTGCCTCTGAGAGAACTGCCTGATGCAAGGAAAAAATGTAGACACAACTTCTGAAAACTGAGCCAGAACTAACATAACCCGCAGAACAATAATCAACCTGGCCACAGGTCTAGGGCTTCTTTGTATGCACTTACAGCACATGCAAGTATGTATATGTAGGCGAAAATAAGTATGTTTATGAACCAAAATGGGCATATATCTGTATTTGCATCCGTGAAGTGTAAGAACAGCAATCAGACTTGAATGCGCACCTAGCAAAGCAAAGCTTGTGCTTTGTAAAGTTGAACTTCTCAATTCAGGATGGGATCTATCCCCTTGCTTGAAGGTGCCGACATGAATGAACATTACTAGGACTGGGGTTATAGTAACTCCATACCAGGTCTAGAAGATGTGTGTGAACATAGAAGTAATTAAGTAAAAAAGAAAAAAACCCTTATGAATTAGTCTCAGATGGGTAAAGGATAATTCCCTCAATTATTAATATTTTTGTTTGTTTGCAGGAGCTTTGACAAGCTAGGAACTGATAGAGGGAACATTAATTATCACAAGGAGTGCAGATGAGTAATGTAACCTGAGCAGAAGTTAAACATGTTGTATGTGAGAGATGTATTTACCGAGTCTGATGAATAGATAACAACTCAATTTCTAAAAAGTATCTTAGGAAATATTATTTAATTTGCTATAATTATATCATATCCTACACTTGAGCAAATATGTGTGTGTGTACATAAATCTGTTTTACTTGTAGATATCACAGGTATGTGGCTGGACGTAATGTCTGAGTCTTCAGAAGTCTCTTTCTTGTATTTGTAGCACACAGCCACTGCCTTCTAGCTACAGCCGCACCTATTTGTGAAATGAGAGCAGAGAAAACAGAAGATTTTTTCCTACGTGCATCTGGATGCACAACACAGGCAAGCCAGAGGGCAGAAATCCTCCCTGATAGACACCAAGCCATGGCTGTGGCTCTCCTGGCCGGGCCTCTCGGGGCTGCTGTTGCCAAATTAACAGCTGGAGTGAGATCTAGTGAATGGATCCGCTCCAAAATCCTTTACAGAACCTCAAGGCTGTGGGGCAGTGGGCTGCAAGGTCTCCAGACCGTGGTCCAGTCTGCCCAGCCCTGCTGGGACACCAGCATCAGGCTAAAAGGTCCATCCTCATGTGCCTTGGCCCTTGGTACCCTGCAAGAAAAGGGGACAATGAAGACTGGTTTTACTACTCACATTCACCAAAACTCCTAAAATTTGAAATCAAATCAGACCCCTCATAGGCTAAAAGTGGCTTTACCATATCTGCACTTTCCAGCTTGCAAATTTCCCTCTGTGTATATCTATATCTATCTATATCTTTTATCCTTAGTAGATGGTGAATTTTCTACAGCTTTTTTGTGGCATGTAATGAGGTGGATAATTTAAAATCTGTTCTGTACGGTCAAGGATCCAGCTCGCAAAAAGCATTACACATTATTAGCTTCAATTGGTCTTTTAACATCCATCTTAAAGGGTCAATAAATGAGTTTGCCTGGAGGTAAAGCAGTTGTTATCATGTGTAGGGTTAGGGTCACAGCTGGAGGGCACCGGCAGGGACAGGCTGTCTGTCTGCCAGTGTAGGAGACTTCAGTCTCTAGAGTCAGTGTTCTATTAATTTTACAGTACCTTAAATTCATATTGTAATTATGAGAAATAAGCAGAGAGAGGGGTCTCCTTTTAATACAAAATAAGTTTTAAAAAATCTGGAGCCTATTACCCCACTAAATTCTAATTATATTACGGCTGCACTTTTATCTCGGCACACTGCAAATAAATTCAGACCGAGGTAGCTTGGTTGTATATTTCCCAACTTGATAACAGAAACCTGTGCACAGGAGAGAGAAGAGAGCAGAGCAGAGCAACCAGCATGAAGCTTTGGGAGTGTCAGATTTTGAATTTTAGCTTTTCATCTTTAAATACCTAGGCTGAAGTTTGGTCACTTAATTCAAAAGCAAAAGTAAATTTAGTGGTCTCATACAAGCCCCTAGTGGACATCATTTATCCAGTTGAAAAGATCACCATATATTTTAACATGATGAAGTTGTCGATTAGAAAGTAAAGCTTGGAATATCCTTAGTTAGGAGGATTGGGAGACTGGGAAACTTTTAAAAGTGAAGGCTGATGTACATCATCCCACAGCTGTCTGGGATGAAATGGGATGTAATACAGCAATTGCATAGACATGGGGAGCCCAAAGCTACAAAAGTGACAGAATTCGCCTATTGACTTGATCAGCATTGACTGAAATGTGCTCAAAGCCTGAAACTCTGTTATTTAGATACTTCAACTCTGGTTTGAAGTGTGCAGTAACAGCAATTCACATGACATTGTTAATAAAGACAATTTTCCATTTAGTTAAAAGACATTAACAAAAGAGGACTGCAAATATCACTTTATAAGATAAGTCTTCAGACATCAAGAACTCAAGACATCTTGTAAGCACAAGGCTGGTATTTGACCCTTCCCTCTCCAGTGATCAGGACTTTCAGTTGCAGCATCCCTGGGTGTTCGCAGGCAACATCCAGACATTTAAGAAGACTGGTCTACTCTGAGCTCCATTAGAGGCATTTAATATTAGCTTGACATGATCTCCTGCAGCCTTTGCTCATATTTCTTCATATCTCTGAGGTGTAGGGGGGTGGTGGTGGTGGTGGTGAAGGGGGAGGGAAGAGTGGAGAATTGAGACCGTAACTTCTAGCAGAGCTTTACAAGGAGGACAATTTGAAGCACTGTCCTTGCAAGGTTAAGAGCAAGCACGTGGCTAATCCTGAACGGCAGCAGCCTGTGCCACGGTCCCAGCTAGCACAGCTCGAGGTTCCTCCTGGGACCCGGCTCACCTGAGCCTTTCTTCTGCCATCCGCTTCATTTGGTCTCTCTATGAAAAGGAGAGTCAACCGCTTCTGCAAAGAGACCTCTTCTGCAGCCGCCCGAGAAGTGACACTCATTAATACGCATCTCTGTCATCCCTTGATGCGGGCACTGTTAATTTGGAGGAGGACTGAACAGCGGCTGCTTAGAAACAGCATGTGTCTGGCTCCTGCTTCAGTACGGATGTATAAACGTTATGTATAAACGTCGTGCTCTTTTCTTCCAGCTGTGAGGAAAAGGAGGGGCAGTAGCAGCAGCAGCACCGGTCTCGGGTCAGGCATGAGATGCCTTCTGTGCGCTCGGTGAGAGCTCTCCCGCTGCACCGGCTCGAGGGGCGAAGGCGTGCCCTTTCCAGCTGCTCCTGCCTGCCGCTTTTCTTCCTTTTCAGCCTTTTGGGTTTCCCTCCACCAGCCTTGTCCTTTGAGCGTACTTACTCTGTGCTTCCTTCCCTCCAGTCGTTCCTATTCCCGATCCACTGGGCTGTACCCTGCCGCCATTTCGGGAGTTATTTGCACCACGGCGAACGTCACTGCCCCGCTCACAGCTCTGCTGCCGAGGGGCACGCAGGCTTTGCTTCCCAGGATTGCTCCAAGGAATGGATTTACAGGCAGGACTATCTGTGGAGACAGAGTTTTTTCCTTAAATGTAAATATCAGAAAATGCTCACAGAAGGCACTTTTGTAATCCTGCGGGAGCATCTGTGTCCGTATAGCCGATTCTCAAGTTGTTCCTATTTAATTAAGGATCCAGGACATAGGCTTTTTATCCAGAAACGCCATTTTCCAGTTTGCCAATCCTCCTTTCTCCAATCTTGCCTGCAAAGTGGAGGCTGGGAGTGCCTTTCACAAAAAATATTGGCCAAATCATTTCAAATAGTAAATGGGCATATGGAGAATTAAAGATCGTTCATGAACAAGTAGACTCTGGGAAAAAGAGTCAAGGTCAGCTGAAGAGAGCCTTACAATTCTGTTCCTGC
>NW_010564807.1:8501-22386 GCF_000687285.1 Phaethon lepturus
GATAGATAAGTAGTACATCGCACTTAGGTTGACCCGATGCATAAAAACAAATCCTGCAGCCAGCTTTAGAGATAAGCACAGCTTCGGAGTTCCCTGGACAGTGTTTTCCAACACTAATGTACAGTCCAACCTGGTGACTTAAAGCAAATGACCAGATTTGGCTGTGGAAACAGTTTTGCTTCCTCCTTTCCTTGCAGCGTTAAGTTTGGGCAGAGGGAAAACTTTACTCTTAAAACTTTAACGCACTTAGTGTGATTTCTGTAAGTTATTGTGTCTGTATTTCAGCCCTTAGCAAATACTATGCAGTAACACGTGAGCACGAGACCTTGTCTAACGTTACCCCTGCTTTTTTATGCCAATGCTTTTAGAGGCAGCCAGGATTGTGTTTGGTACAGTCATGTGAAAGATGCAAGTCTCTCAAAATTAGTCCCTTATAGACTCAAGTTGTCCCTATCACAAAATCTGTGTTGTGTTTAGCTTGAAGTGGGTGGAACGCTTATTGCAGGGAAGAGAATAACTGTACAAACCTCTGGCTTCTAGAAAGCGCCTTTCTCATGGCTGCAGAGGGTGTGTTTTGGAGAGGGGAGCAAGGGGAAGGGAGGTGAACAATGCTTTTGCCAAAGTAATACACATAGCTTTTTCCAAAGGTGTTAATTCAGAACCATTCCTTAACAAGAAATTAGTAACGTATTTGAACCGAAGGCCATTTGTCAGTAGGAGTCTTGCCTATTGACTGTACTGGTGTTTGGATTGGGCCCTAAATCCTACAGCTGTGCCTATTAATTATTAAGTAAAAAGGGTTGGCAAAGTTTTTCATCCACTGTAAACAAACATGTTTCTACTATGAAGTGCATTTAATGGAGTTTTGCAGCATTGGTCTCCCGGGCAAGCATATTAGTCTCTGTTTTCCCTCCCTGTCCTAATGGCCACAGCCAGGAGGGGGGCTGGTTTTTATCCACATTGAGTGGAGAGGCATAAATTGGCATTCCATATCATCATAAAAAAAATTCCCAGCAATTATTAAAAGATTCTTATCTCTTGCTCCCTACATGGATAATGAGATCCCTCTCTGCTGGACTGAGACAGCCTGTCTCTCAGCTCACTTAATGAAATGGACCCAAGTTTGCAAATTAGCATAGCCCTGACTCCAAACGTAACCTCTTGTTGTCTAGTTGTACATCAAGGCCCCTGGCTTATGTCTTTTCTTATTAACACCCCGTAATCATGTCAACCCTCTTTAGTTTTCATTTCCTGTTTCCCTTTACAAATTCACTTTTGAGTTTTGAACACGTTGTTGGATGCCTTTGGATGAGCTGGGATTTTATTTTTGTCTCGTTTTTGACATTACCGAAGTACAGGTTCATCTGTGGGTGCTGGTGTGGATCTAGGGAATCTGTTTTCTGTTTCGTATTTTTGCTGGCTGTTTGCCATGTGATCTTAAAGCAACTCCTTTCTGTGCTCGTTTCCCTTCCACTTCTTGATTTTTGTATTTTAGACTGTAAGATCTCAGGGGCAGACGGTTTGCCTTGCCATGTGTTTGGTCAGTGCCTTGTAGAGTGCTTTTTTGTTTCTGTGAGGGTGTTTGTGTCATAGATAGTAATAATAATAACAAACAGGGACACTGTACTCTAGCAAACACGATACGCTAACGACTTTCTAAGAAGTCAAGAAGGATGAACACTTTGAAACTCTTTTTCCTTCTCTCTCCCCTGATGTGAAACTTCACTGTTGGATCTTTAGAGTAATAAATCAAAGCAGCTGAAAGAAGTGAATCATGATTTCTTTTGCCCGTGTGTAGCTGACCCAATCTGTCTTTGATAAGGCAGTGCCCTTCCACTTTATCCACTACCCTACTAATCATCCTTCACTTTCATGAACACTAAAATCCACTCACACGTTAGAATAAAAAAGGACACAGGGAAGTGATTAGTTGCGTACAGATAAGAAGCAGCCTACGGTGTTAGCTGGATAATAATACTTTTTCTAAGATTTCTTTTTTTTTTTCCCCTGGAATTCATTTTCTGTCATGTACATCCATTGCAGTAAAAAATACTTAGAGTTTGTAACACAAAAGAAAACTCTCCAATGCAAAGCTTTAGCGTATGGCTTTAAAAGATTTATTCCTTTATCAAGCATTAATTTAAGAAGGGGTGTCTTGTAGGTAAGGCAATGACATCAGTGGTAGGCTATGGTGCAGCAGATTTATTAATTTAATAGGTTTATCCATTTTACAGCTTGCATAATCATATTTCACTAAACTGGTACACAAGGAGGCCTCAGCCCATCTGACAGCTTTATTCTTGTGCAAGTTAACAAGCACATTTTGTACTCATGACCTTGTGAATTGTAAAAGTGCGAGGAGTTAGAGAGGAATGACAGACCAAATCCAAGAAACGTGTTAGTATTTCAGTTTTCCTGAGCGAGATTTATAAACGCAGCAGTGAGGATTCTCAGCTGCAAAGAGAACTTAAACATTTGCGAATTTATTTGGTTTAAGAAAATATGCAGAATTAAAAAAAAAAACAATGGAATGTTAACTTTAAAAGTATGGACCTAATTTGTTTATCAAAGGTATCACTTTAACAATGGAATTGCTTCCCTGACAATAGAGGAGTTGTTCTTGAGCTCGGACAACTGGAAAAGAATTGGGTTGGTTTTGTCTAAGGTAAATGTGTTTGGTACATACTCATGCTTAGTCCTTGTGACACTCTGCGCTTGCTGTGGCCACTAAATTCCCTCTATAAGTGTTCAAAAATTCTGAAACTGTCTGAGAAATAATGAGATTAAAAAATCAGTGTAGCTAGGCTTTTTTAAATGCCTAGTTGAAAGCCATTTTATAGTTAAAAACTTCATGTATATATGTGTTATTTTACAGCATTTCTTGTTTACTATACAGGAAAGAAAGAAAGCATGTACTCCTTTCAGTTTTTGTTGTGTGGTTTTGGTTTTTTTTCCCCTTGTTGAAACTGTTGGGAGAAAAAGAAACTATTTTCCTACTTGTGTAAAAACTTGCACTTAAAGCTGGATTTTTTGTAAAAACCGTATTTCAGTTTCTTCTTGAAAGATGACATATTCAGAAAGAAGGTATTTCCTGTGCAAAATAATATTCAGCTGAAACCTAACTTCTCTTCAGAAAATTTCACATACAAGTAGGGGCCAACCCTACTTTGTCCCTTCAATGAAAACAAAGGCTGAGCTACTTACACAGTGCTAACTGCAAGCTCTTGAAATAAAAGAGCAAATACCTTGGACATCATCATAAAATGGTACATTTGGCAACACTGAAAGAATTGTAGACCTCAGGGATTTATTTTCATTTCTATTCAACCATATTTTACACCATTCTTGACATGTAAAAAGGAGTATTTTGTGCAAATCAGGATTAGGCCATGAAGACAGGGATTTCAAAAGCTCGGGTAGTTGTTGAACATGACAGGCTATACTGAGATACTACGTGCTCTTAATTTACTTTCCTCTATGTTCCTCACTCTCTGCACGTCACTCATTTTTGACAGCGGGCGATGACTGTTTAGCTCTTCCTAGCGGGTGTCAAGATCACTCTGTCCACGAACGTGAAGCGAAGTCGAACGCAAGGGCCAGCGCTTGAGGATGTGCGTGAAACGCCACGCTGGGACGTGCAAGCGGAGAGCCGCCCAAGCCCAGGAGTGGCATGGAGCTTGAGAAGCTCCCTGGCGCAACCCAAGCAGGTAACGGTGTTTGGGGAGCTGCCGTTCTGTCTGCAGGGCTTGTCTGGTAAACTTCATGTCCTCTTCCAGTCACTTGTACAGCAATAGTTAGTGTTTGGGTTTCAAACGTTGTACAAGGATATTTATGTTTGCAAGGGAAACCATTTTTAAAGAAAATATTATAAATCAAGCTACATTTTGAGCTGCTGTATTTACAACAACGTCTGAACTTTCACCCTAGAGTATACAAACAAGTGTCACACAGGGAAAGCATTTCTCTTCTAACTCACTGCTAGAAATTTAATGCTATTGCCTGGTCTGCGCTAGAAAAAAAAGACATCACACGAACCTCCTGTTTGGCCCTGTTTAACTTTGCGTGGCCTGAAATTCTTATTGTATCACGCTGTTGCCTGTGATCCCTGCGGGTCTGCAGGACTGCTCCGAGAGGTGTTCCTTGGCTCGGCGGAAGGCAATTTCTCTGGGATCCTGTGCTCCTGCAAATCGCTTATTTTCCTGGGCTGGAGGACTGTGACTTGGGGTATTGTTTCCAAAGTATTGTCATGTAAATGAAACTCCCGTTTCGCTTCCTACCATACGAGCGACACAAAGAAGGTGGCCAGCTGTGTTAGAGGATGCCATAACCTATCTTATCATAAAGATGGCAAAGAAGGAACCTCTTGTTACATGCAATAGCATGGTCCCATCGGGCTCCGGAGGCTTTGATCGTTCCCTTTTCTCTTCTTCAAAAGGGGAGAACTTTGTTCACAGTAACACGCTCAGTGTTTTATATTTGGCTGTGGGTGCGTTACCAGTTGGGATCCCTAATTATTATCAATTTGCAGATTGCCTTGAATGTCTTATTAAGATTCCTGCGGAATGATTGATCATAATCAAAAAATTAATCACCAATCAGCCCTGGCAATTAACATTAGCAAGCCTATTTGCATATATCTGATAATTTATGCTGGTGCTGGAAGAAGGGACTTTTGCTGAATATTATTGATTAGGAGAGAAGAGCCAGATGCTTCTATCATTGGGACAGTAGGCTTTATTAGATAGGGCTAATAATGTGTCAGAAACTGAAGGGCATTCCTGCAGTGTACTGTCACGTGGGCATCTTCCAGTGTCTGAAAGGAATTTCTTGAATGTATCCACTGAAATGTCCTAAATGTTGAAAAGTGGGATATTGTGCTTTAAAGAAGCTTTGGCTTTTGGCTCTTATTTATTGTAGATGCTTTAAATATCCAGTATGAGAAAAATGTTTGATAACATCAGTCTAGATTGTGAAATTTACATTACAAGAAGTTACTTAATAGATATAATTAATTACTCTTATGAATAAAGAATTTGCAGGCTTGCGATTGATTTGACTAATTGTACTATTTAAACTGTGAAGAATTGCATATCAAAGTCCTAGAAGTGGTTGACAATAGGCTACACCTTTCAGTCAGCAGATTTTGTTTAATGAATTTATAATCTTTCTTCATATTTTTTCTTTTTAAACTGATATTTTTACTAAAGCATTTGCAAAGAGAGGATTATTACCCGTATAATCAACGTTGATTTTGTCTTCAAATTGTCTTGAAATTGCTTATAGGATAGCGCGTCTGTTTAAAATGTTATGAGTCTGGTCACATTTCCTGATATTTATAATCTTTTTTGTGCCATGGCTTTTGGTTTTGCTTCAACACCCTTCAGTGTCTCTCATGCTTGGTGTAACTGCAGCTACATGAAAATGCACAGTCTGCTGTCATAAATTCAGATTTGGCTCTCATTTATAGCTGCGTAAAGATTAGGAACTAATTCATTTGAGCCGATACACAAAGTGATAACAGTTTATCCTCTTTAGCCATTGCAGCCCTATAAATGATAGCAGAGCTAAACCTATTTCCACTAACCAGAGATAGTCAACATTTTAAGTGACAGAATTGTATTGAAAACGAAGGCCAACTAAACCAAGATTTCTCTCTCTAATTTCTGAATTAAAAAGGTAGAAGAATTCACAGGATGTTTTCATTTAAAAAATTTGCATCCTTTTGATCAATTTAAATTTTTGGTTGTGGCTTTATTGCAAGCTAGAAATCTTTGTAGTTCATATAGGATTTTAAAAGAACCTCTTGTATCGAATCTCTCAAACTGTGCGGATTTTAAAACTAAAAAGTGATCTCTTTAAAATACATGAGTAAATAGTGGAAAGCTCTATCCTTAACACGGCTAGATTGTTTTATTCTCTGATGTCAGCTCTGTGCTTATCTCAGTCTTTCTTGAACAAAGATTTTTTTTAATTTATCTGTCTACACTAATCTGTTTTTCAGGCTTTGAACGTCTGTGTCCTTAATGTCATTAATATATTTCTCAAAAGGAACTTTATTTTCCTCCCATTAATGAATTCTGCAGTTGATTTGAACTGGGAAGAGAATCAGACCCCCACTCCGATACCATAATCAGACCCCAATTCCAACACAATTATGGTATTAAAGAAGTCCAAAATGTTATTCCTTTTTCTTTCGGTGAGCATTAAGTGATCTGAAAAGAGGCTATCATCAAATCTCAACTATAAGCTATCTGAGATCTTGGATTAACCGATTATAACATCTGGTTTTTGCTGAAGTTAGTTGGTAACCATGAGATCTTGTCACTGCAAAGTTCAGAGGTTAATTGAAATCAGAGAGGCATAACCCATTCAATTGTCCCGTTAATTACGCCCAGCTCCCGTCTCCCTCCTCCACCCTCCCACAAACATCGGCCGCTGGCCGCTCGCTGCCAATGAGCTGCCGATGAGGGAGGAAGCCGCCGGCGGCCGCGATGGCTGGGAGATGTTTAACGGCTGAGTCACCGAAGCCAATAAAGAATGCCTGCAATAGGGGAAAGGGGTACGTGCGGGCGAAGAGGGAGTTGGTGACATCCCCATACATCATCCCCCAGCCTTAACGTTACCAGTTTTCGCTGAAAGCTGGTAATGCTTTGAGATTTATGGCAGGTGTGCTTTGCTGAGTGCATGGCTTTGGCTGGGAAAATTGGGGAGGCGTTGATTGGGATCCTGTGAGACCGGTAGGGATTTCTGGCAGCGGTTTACAAGGATAGTCTTTACGTCGCAGGAGTTCGTATTGCATTGAATGAGTAATATATTATGGTTACAATATATAAATTTCCCTTATTCTTTCACCAAACTGATACGAAGAGTGGAATTTTGCTAATAGCTATTAATTATTAGAGGTTTATTGTGATGGTCGTTTTCTCCAGGGTTTCTGCATTTGGCAGTAATGCACTATTTACCTTAGTAACTGCACAAGCACATCAGATTTCAGAACTGAAGGAACATTAAGGTGTTAAAACAGATCTGAAACTTGTAACCCTATCCTGACCTTGGGGTGCGGGGGGGAAATGTATCTCCATTGCCTTCAGCGGGAGCTTTGGTAAGCAGAAAAAGTCTCCCTGGTTGGGGTAGCTTTGAAGTTTTGAGCTTAAGGGTGGAAAGTAACTTTGAGACATACTAGAGCTAGGTGCACTATGGGGGTCTTAAAAGCTGGGATACGCAGATAATGAGTCTAAAAATCTCATCTCACATGTTTGTCCAAATTTGCCTGGTCTAAAACCTAATCTTAACGAATATTAAGCATAGGCCTGCAAAATCCCTCCTTGCATTTTCTTCTCACAGCTCTCCTCCTCCAGCAAAGACCTGGCTCTCCCCAGCGTTCCAGCCAGCCTGGAGAGAAGACCCTGGTCCTTGGCCAGTCTGGAGTCGGGACCCCGCTGCCGGGTGCTGCACAAACCCAAGATAAAAATGGCCCTTGTCTTGGAGCTTCATTCACTGATTTTAATCTCTGTTGTCTTTAATCAAGGTTTAAGTGACTGTTCTCCTCAATACTACATCTGCCTGTGGGTAGAAACTGAGAGTCTTGCAGCCTCAAACGAGGCCCTTGTTCCAATCACGAGAAAGTATATAAATCACACAAATGAATAATTCTCCAATATCTTGTTACTCGTCCCCCAGAAATAACAATGTAGCAGTGCTAGTAGAGCTTTTCTTCTGTAAACATGTTAAAATGAAACTGAAACATCTTTGTATGTTCTCTCAAAAAGGCAAAAGCAGAGCCCAAACTGTGGAGATCTTGTTAATGAGAAGTGAAAACTTTTTTGAGTTTCACAGCTCTTATTAGTTTTCAAAAAACAAACAAAAAACTCCTAAATATTCACTTGCTTTTATAGCCAGCAGCAGCATTTTCTGTTTGTTTCTTTGTTTAACTAAAAAACTATCGAAGTTACTTGATCCTACTTCATTCTAACTCAAAATTATTATTTTGAAATGTGACTTTATTTTTGTCAAACAACAATGGTCGTTTCTGTTCTGTATACACTTAGAGCTAAGACTTCATAAAAGCTTCTCCTCCGATGGGGTGACAAAACGTACATACTCTATACACAAGCGCGAAAGGTGATTTCTCCGTAATTTATGTGCCCAAGCCATATACTGAGCCCATACGCTACTGAGGAGGAGAAGCTAAATCAATCAAGAGTGATTTCCAGTGAACAGCCATATCGCATCTACCACCCATTTGCTCTTGGCTGGCTGAGAAATGAAGCAATTGAAACCTACTGGGTCATGCTGAAATGGGGGCCAAAATCTTATCAATGTGCTGCACGCAACCGAGCCTCATTTCATCTTCATCTCCAGAGGTCCGTGGGCTGCAGCAGTTCCCCGCAGTCCAGCAGCGTCCCTGACGTTGGACGCTGGCTTCCTGGCTGCTGAGCTGATGCCAGAGGTGGGGAAAACAAGTTTTTGCTATGAATGGGGAGACTCTAGAGTTGAATTTTTTTGATCTGCAGAAAAACATGGAGGAAAACACAATTAGTCTTCAGTTATGATGTGGATATGAAGATAAGCTTTAGAAATCCAAGTTTGCTGTGGAATACAAGATGGAAAAATAAATGTTTTCCGTTCACTTGCTTAATGTTTCATACAGTCTTGGAAATGTTCCACTGCCTGACCCTCATGTTTTCAGATTATTTCCACATCTGTCTTAAAGCCGCACCCTCCTCAAATGGACCAAGCAGATAGTTTCTTAGTTAAAATAATAATAATACAGTGTAAGAGCACCCCAAGCATGCTGAACATCCCCACAGTTTGCTCTCAGTGCAGAAGGGAGCACCTGGAAAGGCTCAGACACCGGCCCAAGCTCGCAGGCAGAGGTAACATATGGCATGCGTTCGCCGTTGGGTTTTCCTGTTTCTTGTTGCTTCATATTAAACGTGAAATTCCATATGGACCTTTTAATGGTTGCTTGGAAATTGGATGTCTGTCACCCCAGAGGGGTGTGTTGGCATTCTGCACCTGATTGCATTTCTCCCTTCTCCCCCACAGGACGAGTCAAAGGTTATGGTTCAGAGGGGAAGGAGTTTGTCAGCAGCAAGTTCTCCTCAAGCTGAGAGGAAGCTATTTCTCTTTAATAGCATGGGTAGGTTATGTGTGGATGTAACAGTTCTTTGAGTTTGCGAACGTGAATCTAGGAATCTGATCCAAAATAAAAGAAAGTCGAGACTGATCCCAAAATAAGTAGTTCTCATCCTAAACATTGGCAGGAGGAGTAAAGCAAAGCAAACAGAAATAAAGCAGCACTCCAGAGCTAAGCACAGATTTGCATCCGCATCTCTCTTGTTTTCTACACCTACTTAAGGAAAGAAAAAAAGGGCTTTTCTGAACAGTGACACTTCTGGAATACCTTTTTGAAAACTTCAGAAATTGAAATATTTTCAACTTCTCTTGCAATTTAGTTCTCTCCAGCGTGATGTTGCCTCAGTGCTATTCCCCCGCCGGGCTGTGACACAGAGCAGGGACTTATCCAAATGACCTGCACTGGAGCCATCTCACCGGTGGAAGGGTCCGCGCAGCGCTTCTCCACCCTGTTTTGGTCCAAGCTCCTGAGCCCGTATCTCTGCACCACATTTTGCTCTTTATACACACAAGCTGTCCTAAGGTGAGTCCATACCAGCTTCCCCAGTGTGGCATCATGATGCTCTGGATTCCGTTACATTAATTACACATTTATTAGCGGTTTGCGCCTTAGCGATGCTACTTCCTCCATTTCACAGTTGGGGAATTCAGGCAGAAGAGGTCAAGGTCCCGATCTTCAGCATGTAATTCTCCGAAGGGGCCTCGGCTTATCTGTGTCAGCCAGGGTCACAGGGGACGGTTCATAGAAAAATCGCATACCTGAATCTTCCAAAATACACCACAGCATCCTGGGGTGCTTGGCCTTTCAGTGCCTGCTGTGGTGTTTACACAGAAGGAGCGAGTAGGAGACCAAATGCCAACATCTACTATCGAACCTAAGCTGCTAAAGTAAGACTCTGCAAACTATCTCAATAAATCTACTCATCCCAAATTTAGTTAGGGAGACAGAAATCTGTCCTTGTGTCTGGGTGATGCTGTGTGAAACAGTGATGAGCAGTTAACAGCAGCATTTCCAATTCCAAGTATTTAGAAATCATGAGTCGGGTTTTCCAAATCTTACAAATAATGAAATAGGTTTTTTAAAAAGAATATTTTAGGATATGTCTTGTTTCTACTCTCTCAACTTTTTGGGGGAAGTTGGTTTACTTGTGCAGGAAGTATTTCAACAGAAATACATGGTTTCTAAGCGTGCTTTTAAAATGACACTCAGCTTCTGACATATTCCTGTGTTCTAGATCTGGGCTTTAACAGCAAGACCAAACAATCCTGGTAAATTTATATGTGCTAATAAATGCAAACTCTTTGCCAAGTTCGTATCCCCCACAATATGCAAGGAGCATCAGAAGTGAAAAGTAAATTAAATCTGTGACCATTTCCTAGTTCTCTACTAGAGGTTGCACAAATTTAAAGCAAATGTAGATTATAGCTAAATTCTGTTACACGGGTTTCATTCAAGGTAACTCTGCCGCATCAGCTATCCAGTAACATCTATAGCCATCGAACATGATCACTAAAACGTCAAGCTGGGTAAGAAATAATTATGATAATAATCTTTTTTAATTTGTCTTCTGCATTTCTATAGGGTTTACCTTACTCTTTTTCTTCTTTCTTACGTTTAAGTTTTCATAGTTTATTTTTAATATCATTTCTTTGAATGGTGACAGCTAAAACTTTAAAAAAAATGAAGGTTGAGATTCATAATAGTCACCTAATGGCTGAGGCCAAGGTTGTAATGAAAGCATCAGTCATCTTGAGACCTGTGATATATTCACTAGAATTAATAAAATCCCTAGAATTGGCAACAAAGGAGACGTTGCCTTGTAATCAAGTCACTCTGGCTGTATGTAATTTTATTGTACAACTGTTGTCGGGCTCTCAAGGTCTTTAAAGGCAGATACCCAATTCTGATAGACTTTATATCCTTTTCCTTTTAAAGTGAGCTCTTTATAATATATTTGCATGGTTGGTTGCACACAGACAGGCTCAATCCAGCTCAAGCATGGTGTTATTAATACATGGACACATTCTTCGTCTTGGAGCCGGTTCTCACTTGGTCAGAGGATTCCCCCATCATTGCAGTGTCCTGTGCCCCGAGACATCTGTGTCGTACTCTCCAGCACACACACGCAGTCAGGGGTCCATCCTCAGTGCAGGCAGATTGCTCTACCTCTGCTGATGGCAAAAATAAGTTTCACTTGACTTCAGCTGTAGTTATAACACTTCCCAGATACTGAAGACTTAGCTGCTTTTTGAGTATATGAGCTTCATGGAGTTTGGTGGAGTTGGCAGGAGTTTGCCTGGTCCAAGGGTCCGTGCCAGTGTTTTTAGGAAGGTTTTTAAAAAAATGTGTATTCCAATAGTTAACCATAATTGAGATAATATTGCAAAAATCTGTGTAGCTTATTGACCTGACAGAGCGTAAACAGTTTTTTGGAAGGTTCCCGATATGAAATATTCCAGCCCTTGTATTGTTCTTGTACACAAAGTGCATGGAGAGAATAAGCAATAAAATACTAGCTGGATTTCCTTTGGAACATAATTACTATCCAGGTGCAGACCCCACTTTTCATACTCAAAGATTTCCATCATTTGAACAGGATTCTTTTCAGTTATAGTATCAGCATCTTCTGTCCTGAACTATTGGTCAGTGCCCTGCACATATGGTACTGGTGATAAAAGAGGGGTTCACCTCTCGGTCCTCTTTGGCCACTGACTTTTATTCCTGAGGACGGTAATTGAGACGCCAGTTGGTGCCCACTCTGGCAGTGACTTTCTGCAGGGGACACACCGGCTCTGAAGGAGCTGTACTGAAACTCATTTGGTCTTTGCAGAGAGCCAAACAAGGACATTTCTTTTATTTTTTTTCCCCTCCTCTTTTTCTTGCAAGGGAGCAGAGCAATAAAATAATAATAATAATTATTATTAATTAATAACACCAATAATAATAGGCATAGCTGGTCTCCCCTTCCATTCTGGCATGTTGAGTGCCAAAACTCAGATCAAGTCTTTAAGGCGAAGTGAGAATGCAATGAAAACAGGGGCTTTATTATAAAGGCAGGGCTGTGAACTTTTTAACTCTCGCAGTGCTCCCGGATGTGCCTCTTCACACTGTACACAGCTGCTGAAGGCTTCCAGGGACTGTGGGTGGTGGGTGAGGAAAGGGGAAGAGGTGGTTTAGCTATGCACAATATTTCCCATAAGAAATAAAGCAGTAGAGTCTCACCTCACTGCCTGTTTTTCCACATATATTGAGACGGGAATGTATTTATATAACCCTATTAAAAGGGAACACTCCGTAGCAAACTCGATCTTTAAATAGCTACTGTTCTGCATACTCCAGTCTCCAAACTCCTCAATTTCAACTCACACCCACTTACATTCTTTTGACATATTCCTCGGGTTTTTTGTGACTTTGGGGTCAAATCCAAAACTTATTGAAAGCAGTGGAAAGACACTCAGTGAATTCAGTGGAATTTGGATAATACTCTTAGAGCTCAGATACCATGGTGATAAATGCAATAAATTACATAGACAAAAGTTGCCTCTGCTTCTAGAAAAACAAACTAAACTGTCTCTATTGACTGCCACGGGAATCAATTCTGCCCCTTCCCTGGTGGTATTTAAGCAGCTCTCAAAACATTTTATAAAGAAGGGGAATACCTTTCTCTCCCATTTACAGATGAATAAACTGAGGCACGGAGCCACGATTAAACCTGTGAGTCAGGCAGTGCAAAAAAGCTAGAATTAGACCCAGATACCAGTCCCTGGACCACCCAGTGGAAAAAAGGAGTCTCTTAGCTGCTAGCAGCCTTGTAGGCTCTCCCGGTGCTACCAGGTCCTACTGATGCCAACAGGAGTCGAGGGCAACCAACATCCTCCCATAAAACTTTGAGTGTCAATAAACTGAGCAGCCCTTCAGAAGCAGTTTGTTTTTACCACCAATATGCGTTATTTCATCCTTTCCCCCCCTCCCAGCATTCATATTTTCCCTTTGACTCCTGTTATTTTGGTTCCATTTAGCAAATACATCCTTGGTTTGTTTTTTTATCCCCCCCGTGTCCCTCCAGCCACCTTAGTTTGCCTTTTTTTTTCCTTCTTTCCCTTAAAAACTTTTTTCCTCGTTCAGTGCACTAAGTGGATTTACGACCCATTTAGGCAGCTTACAGTGGCATTGCTTTTACAGTTCAGAGGCAGAAGGGCCATAAAAAGATTTACAGTTACAGCAAGAGTCGGTTGCGTGGAGGTTGGAGATCCAAATTAGACAAAGGGAGCGGGGCTGTGTGAGTGGCCAGTAAAAGAAGCTTGGAAACAAAAACAAATGAAACTGCTGTTAGAGGAGGAGGTTGGGGTGGGGGCAGAGAAGGAGGAGGAGAAGTTGCCTGTTAACTTCATGTTACTGTTGCAAAAGCTCTGTTAATTCTGTTATATAAAGCCCTTTTTCCTCCTTTTTTTTTTCTTCTCTCAGTGTTGTTGTTGGACAGATTTCCTTTGCAAACACAAATCTCAAACTGGAGAGCAGCACCTTCACACAGTAGTTGAGATTCCAGGGCAGATATTCCCAGGATGTTGGCAGCTGGTTTTGCTGCTGCTGCTGGGATTCCAGGATACAAACTCCAGAGAATAAAACTAGGTGGCTGAAGGAATGCGACCGGTCAGAGCGGAGGACTTCAGGTTGCATTGCACGAGGATAATCTGGCATTTAAAAGAAGCTTCAGGCTGGGAGAAAAATGTTATCCGCTCCCCAACT
>NW_010564807.1:22433-22651 GCF_000687285.1 Phaethon lepturus
TTGACCAAATCCGCAACAAGCTGAGGCAAAAGCGAGATTTGCCACTGACATGAAAGGAACGTGTCTGGGCACATGGAGGCGGTAGCCGGAGTCTGCTGGGGGCTGAGCTCAGGCCCCGACGACGCGCCATTCTGCCAGAGCCGCGGACAGAACGCGCTCCGGACGGCAACGCGTCCTTTACGCGCAGCCCGAGGGGACGCGCCTCTGCCGCAACCCCC
>NW_010564808.1:0-220 GCF_000687285.1 Phaethon lepturus
CGAGTCCCCCCATCTCACCTGGACGGGTCCTCCTCGACGGAGAAGGCTCCCTTCATGTGGATGGAGTTGCGCTTGTTTTCGAACATGCCGTAGCTTAGTGTCACCTGCGGGGGGAAGCGGCCGACGTGGCCATCAGGATTGAGCAGGGGCATGGGGGGGGCTGCAAAATTCCGGTCACGCTGTGTGTCACCTCGCAGGGGTGGGCTTGGCGGCCTTTCCT
>NW_010564808.1:402-862 GCF_000687285.1 Phaethon lepturus
CTCCGGATGAGCTTCCCCCCCAGCCCAGACGCAATGATGTAGCCGATGGTGCAGTCGTCGGGCAGGCGGATCTTCTCCGCGGTGCTCATGAAGTGGCCCCCGCTGCGGGGAGACAGAGAGCAGCTGCAGAGGAGCAAAGCCCGGGGGAACGTGGCCACCCCGTGGGGTCTGGGCTTGGCCAGTGGGTGCCCAGCTCTAATTAAAAGTCAATTAGGGGGAATCGAGGTCCTTCCCAGCTTGCTTCCAAGCCCCCTGCAGAAACCCCCAGCAAGGCAAAGAGAGCAAGGTTGGTAGGACATGGTCCAACGTTCACCCCAAAGATGTCATCGCCGCTCTGTGCCCGACTGGGACCATCACGAGTCCCCACGGGAGAGCGAGGCCAACGCTCTTACCTGGCCCACGGGCTCATCTTCAGCGCCAGCCCCCGGCTGATACAAAACCCCGCTCCGCCCGTGGCAAA
>NW_010564808.1:898-2722 GCF_000687285.1 Phaethon lepturus
AGGGGAAGCAACGGCAGTGAGACCTTCTCCTGCCGACCAGGGAGCAAACCCCGGCCCACATTAAGCCAGCCCCAACCTCTCACCATCTTGTTCTCGCTGATCCTCTCCGTAGCCTGGATGGGTCGGTCCAGGCTGGGCTTCCCGATGTAGATGTCCTGCGTGTGGGGGTAGCTGGAGAGCAGCTTCACCAGCGTCCGCACGGGGGAAGCAACGGCAGTGAGACCTTCTCCTGCCGACCAGGGAGCAAACCCCGGCCCACATTAAGCCAGCCCCAACCTCTCACCATCTTGTTCTCGCTGATCCTCTCCGTAGCCTGGATGGGTCGGTCCAGGCTGGGCTTCCCGATGTAGATGTCCTGCGTGTGGGGGTAGCTGGAGAGCAGCTTCACCAGCGTCCGCACGTTCACGTAGTTGTCATCGTCCACGTGGCAGAACCACCTGCGGCGGCAGCGGTGTCATGCCGGGCCGGGGCAGCTGCCCAGACCCCACGCTGAGATACAGCCACAAAAATGCCAACGGCCTCTGCGCGCACCGTCCCCTGCCCTCACAGCCCCGCCATTCCCCCCGCAGCCACGGGCACGGCTTACTTTGCTTACTTTCTGCCCGACTCGATGAACTTGTCGTACTCCACGGCCATCTTGCAGGACAGGGCCTGGCGGCTGTGGGCGGCCGAGCAGTTGGTGTTGATGACGTTTCCTGCGGGAAGAGACGAGGGTCAAAGCCCGGCTTTGGGGGAATCCCACACTGCCCCGCGCGCTCGAACGGCGACGCTTCACCGCGCACATTCCAGGGGCACCAGGGAAACCCCATGCATGTCCCTGATGCTCAGTGGCCTCTGTGCCACATCATTCTGGGCAAAGGATGAATTTTTTGGGGAATGGCTTTTGGGTCCACATGAGACAAGGGAAGGGATGAGCGAGGAATGCGGATGCAGCAGATGCACCGGGGTTGAACCGTATCCCATGTGCACGGTGCCACCCTACAGCACTTTGCCCGTGCCAGGGCCATGTACCAGCCGCCTCGGGAGCAAGGGAGGGTCCGTGAGCTGGCTTCTCCGCCCAGGACATGATAGCCAAGATCCTGCCCTATTCCCGCTGCCTTTTCCCACAGCAGTCACCTGTTACTTGCTTGCCCGACTCAAAGGCAATTCCTTCCCGGCCTGAAAAGGAGTCATCTGCATGGGGAGAATAGACCAAGCTGACCCTGGTCCTGGGGAGCGGCTGCCAGGGAAATGCTCCCATGAAACCCTGACGTCCTTGCCCATCTGTCCCAGCTCGCCCCAGGGACAAACTGGTGCAAAGTCACCCCACGCCGTTAGCGTGCTCCTCGGCAGCACCATGCAGGAGATGGGCTGGGCTGACTGGGAAGGAAACCATCCCCAGCTGGGGCTCCCAGGCAGAGCGTGCTTTAGGCACCATCAGTGAAACAAGTTGCCTTGTTCTCAGCCCAGGTCTCTATGGCAAGGGCTCATGAGATTAGTGTCTAGCTGGTGTCATTTTGACCATTTTTTCGGAGTTCCTGGGGCAGGCTCCACACCAGCCGTGCTCCCCAGGTGGCAGCTCCTCAGGGAACCTGGCCGGTCACATATGCAAAGGGACAAGGGCCGCAGACTCACGTGCTTGCTTCTTCAGCTCCTCATCCTCCCCGTCTGTGAAGATGAAAGTCTGAAAGAGAAGACGAGGCACCTTTGAGGACTGAAGAGTCAAGGCCACACAGCTCCGGACAGCACCCGGCACAGCTGGGCAGCACCGGGGATCGGTCCTGCCGGGGCACCGGTGGTGACTTCTTCCTCCTCGCTAAAACCCAGAGCAGCACCAGAGAGCCA
>NW_010564809.1:0-782 GCF_000687285.1 Phaethon lepturus
CCCGCGCAGAGCTGCTCCACAACAGGAGGGGAAAAAAAAATCTCTTCTGTAGTTTTCTTTTACCAGCAGATAAAAGAAAAATAGCTTGCGTCCCCCCCCTTCCCCTGTGGTTTCTGTGTTTTGTTTTTTTTTTTGCCTCTGCTAAACTGCGTATTTTTCAGCTCAGTAAAGTATTTATTAGGAATCTTTATGGACCAGACTGCTGGTGAATTATATATATTGTACAGCTTCAGCATGAGCTGGGGAAAAAATTTATGGCTTTTTTTCCACCCAGACTGACTCTATCCAATAGCAGTAAGAAAATGAGGGTTTACCAGGAAAGCTTTAAGTTCAGTTCTGCTTGCCAGAGCAGCAGATACCTTTTCTGTCTTGGTTCATGTGCATTTATATCATGTAATTTTCCCCTCTAATTTGAAAGCAAAGCTAAAGCTGAGCACTAGTGGGCTTTTGTGTCCTGCTAGTAAAGTCTGCTGAGTAGCTATGGCTTGTCTTTTTTTTTTTGTTTTGTTTTTTAAATTGGATTTCTCACTTTAGCATCAATTGTTTTTCAGATCATTCTTAATTCAATGCATAAATACCAACCACGGCTGCATATTGTGAAGGCAGATGAGAACAACGCTTTCGGGTCGAAGAACACAGCCTTCTGCACCCACGTTTTTCCGGAGACGTCCTTTATATCGGTGACCTCCTACCAGAATCACAAGGTAAGCTGCTTTTCTGGCTAAAGGCGCTTGGTTTCTGGTTGCGGACTTTTGCGGCTCGCAGCCCTGCGCTGCCGCTGG
>NW_010564810.1:0-19120 GCF_000687285.1 Phaethon lepturus
GGCGGCAGGACGAGGCGGGCAGCGGCACAGGTAGGAGTCCAGGGAGCACCTCGACCATCGTGGGGGTCAGAAATGAATTCAAACCAATCTCTGGTAAAATAAACCAGCCATTTACCAGCTAAGGATTATTTTGGGTTGATTAGATCATTGCTAGCTATTTGTCTCTTAAGTACGGCAAATAATCTTCTTAGTACAGCAAAGTGTCATTTTAAGAAAGAATTTTAGCGTTTTAAATGCTGATTGCACTTTCAGAGAAACACTACTTTTAGAAACATTGAACAAGGTCTTAATTTGCTGATGGGAATCTTAATGTAGAGATGGAAAAAGAGCTAAGCAGACCAACCAAAAAGATGAATTTGGGGATTTTTTTCATTATTCAGCCTGCGCAGAGTGTTTGGGAAATCTTTGTTGCTGTATACTAAGTACAACAGCTTTCAGCTCTTCCATTAATTTTAACAGCAGGAAGAATTCATTTTCAAGCGTGATCACTCTGATACCTTAAAACTTAGTGCATAGTTTGCTGTGGCAAATTGAGCTAATTAATCTAGAGCATGGCCCTTTGAGAGGTACGTAACTCCGGTTCTCACTTCATGGGTGAGAAAACGCGCGAGAGGAGATGAAACGATGTCCTTGGGTGTCCTCCCGGTAGCAGTGCTGGCTCATGCCAGTGCTTTGACCAACGGACTTTATACCTGAATCAAAAAATCCAAGTTTCGGTAGCTCTGTATTCTCTCTCCCTCCTCACTACACTGCAGAGAGGATTTGAGACACGGAAATGAAAGGGTTTTGTATCTCGGGCAGTTAACCTAGGATATCCCTTGCTGCCGGATCCTGTTCAAGGCAAAAATACGGCAGGGTTTAACAAGCGGTAAGAATTTTCTGCGCCTGGTGAGAGTTGCACGATGGTAAAAGAGGGGTGCTGGAAAGGGAGGGGGACTGAACGTGTTTTGAGTCCTGAGAAGGGCTAGGCGAGACTCATCAGCCTGGGCTGTCAGTCACCGTGGGATTCCTGGCTGCTGCTTCTGAGACTTCAGCCGCTGGTGCGGGTGGAGCGTTGGACTCGGCTCTTGGACGGGGCAACCAGTTTGAGTTTTCTTGTTTCAAGTGTAGAAGACAGTATTGTTTTTGGGGTTTTCAGGCCCTGGGATCGCTATAAACAGTATTAGCATCTCCTCAACCTTCTGTGCCACGGGTTCAGAAGATGGCTACCTGCGGCTGTGGCCACTGGACTTCTCAGCCGTTGTCTTGGAGGCAGGTGAGTAGAGCTGGGGCCGGGGCTTCTGAGCTCCACATCTCCATCAGCCTGCTGCTGTGAAGCCAAAGCTTCACTGCCATGTCTCCTACAGCAATTCTCATGACCAAGGGCATCTTTTATGCCTGCTGTCTCCAGGGATGGCTGGCTTGGAAGTCTTTTACTTCAACAGCAATTATTCATGTTCATTCTTGTAACTCGCAGGAGAAAGGCAGGGTCTGCTGGGTGAGAGCAGGCACTCCATCTTGATTTCTGTGCCCTTGTACGCATGGCTCTTCTGTCTGTGAAAAATCAGGGCAGAAGTTTGAACGAACCACCATAACAGCAGAGCCCGGGGACTTCTAGAAAGGGCAGAGAGTAATTTGTCACTGAACTCAAACCTGCAAGCATTCAGTCCTGAGGCCATGTGGGATGCTCATTCCTGTGTACATTACTTTCCTACATCTGAATCTGGTTCGGCAGCTGTGCTCCAGCTGCTGCTGCTCCTTTTCCAGGGGGGTTTGCCGACTCCTGTGTCTTTCCCCAGAGCACGAGGCTCCGGTGAGTTCTGCCTGCATCAGCCCGGACAGCCGCAAAGTCTTGTGCACAACCACTGCTGGGAATCTGGGCTACCTGGATATCCAATCCCGGCACTATAACACCCTCATGCGCTCTCACGAGGACTCTGTTTTGGCCTTCTCAGTGGAGGGGATTTGGAAGCAGATGGCAACGGTGTCTCGGGACAATACCATCCGAGTCTGGGACCTCGTCTCCATGCAGCAGGTGAGACGAGAGTCAGTAGGTGTCTTGCATTTATTAATAGTCTGCCTAGTCTCTGTTTAGTCTAGTTATCAAAGCTCCACAGTTCAAGATCGCTTAAATATCCTCCCTGAAGCATGGGGGGTACCGTGGGCAAGGAATCCTTCTGGCACGTGGAGTTCTGAGAGTTTTAGCTTAACGCGTAATTTGGCCTTAGCTTCTGAAGGTTACTGTTAAACAAAAATATTTTCTTTTTCTCCATCTTTTGAATATTGCTTTTTAATGTAAAACGTAATACCCAAGGGCTTTATCTTAAATGCCCAAAGACCCAGGACTTCACTGAGCTTTTAGATCCATCCAGGCTGGAGGAGATTTCTGTTGTGGGGGGCACTCACGGTGGAGGTCTGAGGATGTTTTGGTGTTAGGTTCGGCTGCCGGGTACAGCTTTATCCAGCTTTGTGCCTGCGGTGTGTCTCTTCCCCGCAGCTGTACGACTTCACAGCTGCAGAGGAAATGCCGTGTGCTGTGGCCTTTCACCCTACCCAGCAGATCCTGGCCTGCGGCTTTGACAGCGGGACGGTGCGGACCTTCAGCTTGGCTGCCTCCGATCTGCTGGTGGAGCACAAGTAAGCGCTTGCAGTGGGAGCTGCGCTGCGGCAGGTACGGGTCTGCCTGTGGGCATCCTGGCAAGAGCCACAGCGATAATCGTGGAGGTGGGAAAAGTGCTTTTCTTGAGCTCCGCAACCCTCACGTCCCAGCTGAGTAGCTTTCAGGCGGAGACAGCCTGCTGTGCCGAGGCTCTGGGTGGTAAAAGTCCGGCTTGAGAGGCTATGAGGGCTTTCTTTAGGACTTCCCGGTGTGTGGTTGGCCAACAGTAGGAAAAGGCTTGTCCTAGAGAGCAGCTGAACAGGGAGCCCTTGCGAGCCTCGGCGTGGGAAGCGGCGGATGCTCTAAAGGGAGAGGGAGCATGTCCAATCCAGGGACCGGTGGACTGCTGCGCTTGCTGCTCAGTTTTCCAGAAAGTTGGAGTGTTGATTGTCCTGGGCTGCTGCAGGCATGAGCACTGTGGGGTCCTCTGCCTGCTTCCCTGGCTTCTTCACTGTTGCTACTGTTTTCTGGCGTTTTGTTTGTTTGTTCTCCTCCCTTTTTTCATGTTTTTTGCCTTCTTTCAGGCAGCACCGCACTGTGATCACTGGCCTGACCTTCTCTCCAGATGGCAATTTCATGTTCAGCTCCTGCTTGCAGGGAACTCTGGCTCTTTACAGCTGTATGGCGCAGAAAAGCCACGTCCTGAGAGTCCTGTGTAAGACTCTGGGGTTCTGCATTGCCTTTCTTCTTGGTTTCTGGTAGCACCAAAGCCCAACCAGACTCAGCCTACTCAGAGAGATATTTTCTGATGAACCTTCTGAGCTGTGTCATTTGGGTTTATACTGTAAATGTGTGAGCAAACCCTAATATGTATTTCAAGGAGAGCAGAACAAAGTCAAAGGAATAAAATTGATTTCAGTGTATAAAAATATATACTATAAACATGTGCCAACCCTTCCCTACCAGTCCTGCTTCAAAAGCTCTCAGCTTGCTTGGTGTTACGATTTTGTGAATGGGCTGGAATCGCAGAGACCTGCCCTTTCAGGTCCGGGTTCAACAGTGCATTGCCCAGAAACAACACAAGTGCAGAGTCTGCCTCCTTATTTGTGCCAAAACCTTGACTCTTTCCATTCTGTGGTTATGCAGTTTAATTTGTTTAAACTGGATGGTTTCCCTGATCCTGCCTGCAGCAGGATTTTGAAATGTTTTTTCAGTTTTGAAACGTTAATGTCATGTTTAATGTATGCTTTTGAAATGAGCTGTGGCAGCACAAGCTTGGGCAGGGAAAGGGAGCTCTGTTATGCAATATTGTACAAAGAGGAGGATCCTGCCCCAAGAAATGTGCAGTTGAAGCAGTGGAGAAGGAATAAGGGCTCAGAGAGATCAGGGAATTTGTCCAAAATGACCCAAGTTTGGTGTCAGCGCTGCAGCTGGACCTTGACGTTTTCACAGAATCATTATTATTAAGGTTGGAAAAGACCTTTAAGATCATCAAGTCCAACCATCAACCCAACATCACCATGCCCACTAAACCATGTCCTGAAGTGCCACGTCCACACGTTTTTTGAACACCTCCAGTGATGGTGACTCCATCACCTCCCTGGGCAGCCTGTTCCAAAGCTTGACCACTCTCTCGGTGAAGAAATTTTTCCTAATATCCAATCTAAACCTCCCCTGGCGCAATTTGAGGCCATTTCCTCTTGTCCTATCGCTGGTTACTTGGGAGAAGAGACCAACCCCCACCTCACCACAACCCCCTTTCAGGTAGCTGTAGAGAGCGATAAGGTCTCCCCTCAGCCTCCTCTTCTCCAGACTGAACACCCCCAGTTCCCTCAGCTGCTCCTCATCAGATTTGTGCTCCAGACGCCTCCCCAGCTCCGTTGCCCTTCTCTGGACACGCTTCAGCAACTCAACATCCTTCAATATTTTGACTCTGTTCTGAACCAGTGTTCACTGCCAAGCCATGTTCCAGGGACAGAACAGTGGAATTTTGCTAGTGGAATAAATACAGAGAATTGCTCTGATTTCTGTGATTTTTCTTTTTTTTTTTTTTTTTTTTTTTTTTTTTTTTTTTTTTTTTTTTAGTCCTTTGGGTCTACCTGCCCACCTGACTGACCTCAGCATTGCGGGGTTTGGCACTGACTTCATTCTGCGCGGTGTTCAGACACCCAGGCTGCAGCTGAGATCTCGCATCCGTAGCTCCTTGTCACAGCTTCTTGTAACATTAAAAAATAAACACTAAAATCAGTTTTATTCCTTTCACTTTTTTCTGCTCTCCTTTGAAAACACCGCACGTTCAGTCAGGTGACAAGCCCCGTATCTAGACCTTGTCTTGGAGGTGGTTCACTGCACGCGCTGGGTGTTGCAGGTAAAATTTGTAGCATCTTCTACAACAGAGGTTGCTTCTTTCTCAAGCCAGAACATTAACCCCAGGCTGATTCAGAGGCAGGAGAAGCTGCAGCTACTGGTCAGCAGCACCATCGCAGAGCGAGCTGGCCTCAGCGTGGGCTTTGCTCCTGTCTTCACGCTCTCTTTTGCTGTGGCCCTCAGGCAATGTGGTGGCCCGGGATGCTGGGAGCGGTCCGGATGCTTTGGTGGTCAGCGGGGACAGCCATCTCTTGGCCTTCGTGGGTCCCTCCAAGTACATCGTGACCGTGATGGAGGCCTGCTCTCTAGATGAGGTACCCAGCAGGCTCCCCTCGTTCCTGGGGGCATGTGGGGAGGGGAGCATATGCTGCAGGGCAAATTCCCGTAGGCTGCATCATATGAGATGGACCAAGGGCCTTGGGCAGCAGCAGTGTTGGAGAGGGCCCTTCCCTGCACAGCAAACCCTTGCTCAGGGTGCTTACAATGAGGTTTGTTTTCCATTCTGTGAGCAAAGAAAGTTAAGGTTTCTTCTTCTCCGGCTTCAGTCCCCTCTAGAAAGATAATTTGAAGAACTCTTGTGTAGACCGTCAGCTCCAACTCCTTGTTGTGAGCTGCTCTCCTGGGCAGCAGCGACATTGCCTGTACCCTGCAGCCCCTCATTCGGTGGGAAGGAAAGGGTGTGGGGGACTCTGTAGCCTCGGGTTAGGAGAGCCACAAGAGCAATCCTGAGGCTTCTGCGGTATTTGCTCTGGGACGTTTGTTCAGTAGCTCCTTGTTTCACAGCTGCTGAGAGTGGACATCAGCATCCTCAATTTAAACAGCACGGCCTTGGACTCTGCAGTGAGAGTTTGCTTTGCTCCGGCGCCTCGAGGCGAGCTCCTGGTGTCCACTTCTTCCAATAAAATCCTTATGCTTGATGCAAAAACGGGACGACTGGTGCGAGAGGTAGGATGCTATGAAATTCTTGCCTCACTTGGGGGCACTTCATGTCACTGTAGGGGGCTAAATGAGTTCACAGGCTTCAAAGAAACACGTGAGTGGCAATGTAGCTATCCTGGTGTGGTCGTGCTCAGGGAGAGCCTGAGCCTGTTCTTGTTTTCCATGCTGTCACACTCCTGTTGCCTTGCTGAAGCATAAGAAACGATATGAAGTAGCTCAGCTAATGCTGCTGGTGCCGTTTCTTGTCCTCAGGTGTCTCCCGTGCACAAGCTGTCCTGCTCTTCCTTGGCGCTGAGCAAGGATGGCAGGTACCTGCTCACTGCTGGTGACAAAGTTATCAAAGTGTGGGACTATCAGATGCGCTTCGATATCAACTTCCAGGTACCGCCCACAAAGGGAGGGAAAAGGGGCTTGGTGTTGCACTTCTGAATCCCTGGAGAAAAGAGCAGCAAATGCCTCTGTGTGACTTGGCCCAGTGTCCTCAGTTTGCCCAGCAGCTGAGAAATGCAGCCTCATTCCACACTGTAATAAAGCCCAGCACTGGGCACAGGCTGGGGCTGCCAAAGCTCCGCGCGTAGTAAGACCCTCTGCGAAGGACAGAGGTAGGTGTTACCTCTGTGCTAGAGCCACCCAGAGAAGAAAACGGCTTGCCCAGGCTTTCAGAAGTATTACAAGATAGGATAAGACCTTGGGGGGTTCACTTTCTGCCTGATCAGTGTGTTGAAGGTCAACCCTAGGTTGATCATCCCTAGGTCTGAGCACTGTAGGTGTGGTGCTGGCCTCTGAGAAGATCTTCTGCTGAGGCGTGTAGACGCTGGCTGTGGAGGGCAGGGAGTGGAGTAACCACCATCCTGATAGGACAGGCCTGGTGATGGAGAAGTTCAGGGTGTGCTCTTTCCCAGGTATACATAGGTCACTCGGAGCTAGTGCGCCAGGTGGCCTTCACCCCAGACCAACAGCACGTCGTCAGCGTTGGAGATGCCATCTTCCTCTGGGATTTCCTAGCTCTGCCTGCTGAGAGGTCACCCCTAGCCGGGTAAGTGCACAGTGCTGGGCAGACCCTTCCCCTGCTTCCCGTCACTTCCTCTGCCGCATCCCGTCTTGTTGTAACGCCGGTCTCCTTGCCTTGCCAGGGCTCGTTCCTCTGAGTCTGCTCTGCTGCCGGGAGCAGGTGAGTTTGCCTCCTCCCGTGAGTTGCGCTGAGGTTGGCAGCTCTTCCACAGCTGCTCTTCAAGGCAGAGGGTAGGGGTTGGGCTTTTTGGTTCCTTCCCTGAGGGAGTCAGATAGCAGAGGGGCTAACCACCTAATTAGCCCCAAAGGACAGTCTTCAATTAATTAACACCTCTCAGTGGGAGCCTGCTAAGGAGGAGGTGTTCTGAGCAGAGCTGCTCTGGGTTTTCTGGTAGGTATTTAAGCTTTTGCCTTCTGTCTTTCCCTGCCTCCATCTCCTCTGCCTTCTTTTTCCCTGCTGTCATTGTCCCTCTCTTTCTCTGTCCCTCTCTTTTTTGAAGTACAGAGAAGTGGCTTCTCCACTGGAGAAGCTGGAGAAATGAGCTTGGAGGTATTGCCATTGATCAACCCAGGAGGATGAGAGGATCGAAGGGATGAAGGAAATCACACAAACCCTTTTCTTTTCGCAGAAGGGAGCTCTGAGAAGCTAAAGGATGCCTCTGAGACACCTCGGCAGACAGCGCCTCTTCCATTGTTGTCCTTGCCACCGTGTTTGGATGTCAGCTCTGTCCACCAAGCAGGATGTCAAAGTAAGAGGAACTGCTTGCAGGAAAGGGGAAAATTAATCTTGTTTTAGGAAAAACTCCTTGCCTAGTTCAGCAGCATCCTTGGAGTCGTCCCTGCCCGTGAGCCCTTTCCTGCAGACTGACCGACCAGCCTGCACTTTCCTTCCCCTAAGCTGGACAAGGCCAGCCAGAGGTGTCGGGGTTCAGCACCGCGTTATCCTCTGCTCTCCTCCATACACTAAGCTGCTGGCACAGCCTCTCTGAGGGCTGTAGTAAATACCTTGTTGGACGTACCCAGTAGGAAATGTCTGCTTTGCCCTCCACCCTAACAGATGGACTGTTATACAGAGCAGGAGAATGACACTGCCAGAAGTCAAAGGGTCAGTCACACATGAAGCGGTCCTGAAGGACGTGGATGGCTCTTTCCTCCCACTAATTTTCCTCTTCAGGTATTTTCTCCGAGTCGGACAAAGAGGAGGAAGCGGGTCCGCCAGGCAGCAGCAGGGTGGTGGCGAACGGAGACAAAGATGCCTCGGTCCTTGTGGTGGAGTCGGTCAGGAATGAGGAGCTTATTGTGAGGCCCAAAGTGAGGCAGGAGAGCTTGAAGTCGCCTGGACAATCATCGAACGGTAAATCGGGGGTATTACCATCTTGTACAGCTCCTTAGGGGCGCGACGCGCGCAGGCCTGCGTGGCAGTTTGGTCTATCCCTGAAAAATAAAGAAAGATCGTTATTAACAGGGTACAAATAGACACGGACATGTGCTCCGAGTTTTGAGATGAAGGACAGCAACATGTTCCTCAGGGCTCTTCCCTTTACCGAGGGAAGTCAGTACTAAGGGAAGTTCATGCTGGTCCCCGAGACTGCTTGTTCTTCTGGCTCTTTCCATGCTGCTGCTTCTAGGCACACCAGAAGCCCCTCTTCAGCTTGGAGCCAATATCATCTCTAAGTGGCACGTTCTATTAAACCAAACTGAAATTAAAGCTCCCAACGTCTCTATTAATAGACGCACAGCCTCAAAGCTGCAGCAGTTCGTGGCGAGCTGCCAGAAGCAGGCAGCTGCCAGCACTCAGCCCCAGGCAGGACTTGTTGGAAAGCTTCACCATAAAACTGTACCTCCACCGCTCTCGTTAAAGACTTCTTTCTAGCTGTGTGGCTCCTGCATTTGGCAGCGATGCCCAGGGCACGCAGCGTGGATGCCCTTAGGCTGTTTGCAGTGTGGTGTGGCTGAGTGGGATGATGGGGGAGAGATGGGTTTTCCTGCTGGAAAGCTGGTGTTTTTCCTACAGCCAGTCGCGTAGGAGCACGTGTGATGCTGCGGTCTGATTTTTGCTCACGTGCGCGTGTGTATATGCACGCATGCACATACACAGCATCTGAATGGCCAGCAAGCCACAGCCTAGCTGCTGCTCCCGAACTGTTCCCAAGAGCAGCATCCCATACGTACTGTTTTCTTCTTTGTGTGGCAGAACCCAGAAAGGAGACCAAAAGTCCCAAGTCCCAGTGCTCCATCCGCCCAGATTCCTACCGGCATTTCACTCCTCGCTTTAAGGCGTCGGTGCTCCCCCAGGTGAGAGTTGTGCCAGGGCTGGTTCCCTGGGGCAGGTGATAGGCATTTTGGGGCTTGGGTAGGTGAGTTTTCCAAATCGTTTCCATTTTCTTCTCTGCTTGAAAGCAATTTGTGAAATATACCCCCTGGGCCTGATGTTCAGTTAGAAACCCTTAACGCTAGTCCCCCTCTCTTGTCTACGTGCAGCTCTTTCCAGACTAGTACAAAGTGAGTTGTGATCAACTCTTTTTCTGTTCAGCAAATCTGCATACATTTTTATTCAAAAGAAATGGAAATGGCATGTGCTATTGAAAGTGAAAGACGAGCGAGCAATGGAGTGATTCATCACGCACCCATATTTGCGAGCAGATGCGTTGGCAGAGCAGGCTGGGGAAGGCAATCCGTCAAGCATAGTGAAGATAGTCAAGGCACAGCTCTCGCTCTGTTAACAAACACGGCAATAACAAAACAAAAACTTAATTCAACCTTTCCTAAGCTCTGCTGTTCGTGGTGCTGGGAGAAAAGCTACATTCAGCTTGCACCCTCAATTCTCTCTTCTGTCCCTCCACCTGGTAGCATTTTTCCTCCGCGCCACTGTCTTCCTTTTGAAACATCTACATGCCCAAGTCAGCAAATCCCATTGACCTCTTTCCCAGCAGGATTCGCAGCTGCTCATCGGCTGGGCACTCGCTGCCAGCCTGTTTTGTGCCCCATCTGAAAGCTTCTGTGCCTGGTTTTGCTGCTGCGGTTTCTCTTTTGTATATATAAGTGTGCACTTTGGTATTCATCCGTCGACACGTTGAACTTGAATTGTGTCAATATTGGCATGATTTGCGTGTTCTGTGCATGAGTACGCGTGTGGGCTTGCACACACGCTTTTTCTTATGAGGATGTTGAATGTACCTGACCGGGCCATCCTTCTAGAGCTTGTTTTAAGCCAGTGTCTATTTTTCTTGCAGAGTTTCTTGTCTCCTCCAGCTGGCAGTGAGGTCTTGAAGCTGAAAGCAGTGATCGGCTACAACGGGAATGGCAGAGGAAATATGGTGTGGAACCCGGACACAGGTACACCAGGAAGGCTCTGGAGGGGTGGGAGGGGTGTACTGAACCAAGTTTATGATCTTGTAGCTGTTGGGTTGCGATCTTTGCTTTAACACAGGGGTTCTTTGCGTTGGTAAAATCCAGTAACCCTCCTTTGCTATTGGCAAGCGTTAGTTGATACGGGCAGACTCGGGCTTCAGTTGTGGAGTGGGTAGAGCAGAAGGGAGGGCTCTCGCAAAAGCCATCTTGACTCCTTTCTCCAGGCTGGAGTGGTGCCCAACAGCTTTGCTTTGCTCAGGTTCGGGGACGAGAGGTTTGTCCTTAACTCCACTCTCACCTGCTTACAGGCTGTGTAGAAGAGTCAGCTTTTACGTTTTACTGAAAAAAAGAGTCTTCATGAATCACGCTGTAGGTTGTAGTGGGTGCTGTATGTGAAGTCTTTACATGAAAACATCCCATCTCCTCCTCCTCTGCTAGGCTTCTTCGCCTACACCTGTGGCTGCGTCATTGTGGTTGAAGACCTGCACTCAGGATCACAGAATCACTGGCTTGGCCATGCAGAGGAGATCTCCACGCTCGCCGTCAGCCACGACGCCCAGGTCGGAGAGGCTTCTGCTGCCCTGGGCTGGGTTTTGTCTGTGGTGCTTTGGGCTAAAGGAATGTCACAGGCTAAAATCCCATTTATCCATTCCTCCTTCTGCCTGCTGCATGGAGACCTGGGGTTATGGAAATAAAACAAATGCTTTTGGAGCCTAGCTATCCATTGTGCTGGCTCAGTGTGACAGTAAAGGCTGCTCCCTTCCTCTGGGTGATGCTAGCATTCCCTCCTGCCATCAGCTGGTGGTTGTTCTCACAGAATTTTTCATTTGCCAACCACCTCACTTTAGTTTACTAGCAGCTGCTAAGCCTAACTAATGAAGTGTTCCCTAATTATTTACCAACGTCTCAGTGACAATGGATTGTTCTCTTAGGTTCTTGCCTCTGCCTCGGGAAAGAGGAATGGAGACTCCCATTGTCAGATCTGCATCTGGAACATCCAGGACGGGGTTTGCACAGCAAGTCTCTTCCACCATGAGACCCAAGTACAAGCCATGGCGTTCTCTCGGGACGACAGGTTCCTCGTTACCCTGGGTGAGTATACCTGTAACACCAGGCGTGGGTGCAGGGGTACACCCTAGAGTAGACAGCTCACGGGAGGAAGATGTGTAATACCTGCAGGATGTGTGCCCGGCTCGTGGGTATGAAGCTGTTGCTTGGTAGCTTCGGGACAGTGGATAATGCAGCATGTAAAACTGGAAGAGATCTCGGGTCTTCTGGGGAGTGACTGCCTGCAGAGGTTGTCTTTGCTGCTGGGCGTGCTCCCAGGGCACTGTCGGCTGCGTTTCGAGGGGACGCAGACCCCGTGCGTCTCAGCCACGGGCATGAATGCTGGGCTCCCCCGGTTCCCCTTTCTTTCTCATTGCCCCAATGAGTTCTTTCTCATTGCCCCAGCTAGCTCCTGTTTCCTGAAGTTGCAGCTTGCTGCTTCTGGCTCACTAGTGCTTGTTAAGCCCATGTAAATAGTTTGCAGTTACTATATATAGTATCCAAAGGGAAACGCCTTCTTCTGGACTTCTTATTGCTGCTTAGGAGGAATTGCATAGAAGTAGCCGGGCTTCAAACTGTGCGCCTCCTGCTAGGCAGCGATGCCAGCGCAAGATGGACACTCAAGCTGTCTGTTTTGTTTAGGCAGGGGACATTTAAAGGACAAATATGCAATTAGTAAGTACTTGTTTTGCATGAGAGGACCTGTGGAACAGGCAATACGCTCCCTCTGGGCTGGTGAGTCTGCCTTTTGAAGAAAGCAAGCTTTGCTGGAGAGAAAGCGAGCTTTGTGCTCTCCGTGGAGCAGCGTGGGAGAGGAGCTCTCCTTCTCCAGCTCCGGTCTGAGCTGCAGAGAGGAGAAAAGCTGAAAGTCTCCACTGAGATTGCGGAGCCTGGGAAGGGCTGATGAGGCGCCTGCTCACCTCAACAGTCCTCCGGGGCTGTCTGGGAGCTGGGGATGTTTGCCATCGCTCAGGCCAGTGCCTTCTGCTGCCACCCCCAGATAGGCTGGCTTCCATTAAGATCGGCTCCCATCTCGGCATTGACCTTGGCAATGGTGACATGCCGTTCTTATTTCAAGGCGGTTGTTAGCCCTGAGTGCACAGTATCACTGGAGGGCTTGTGTGGGGCATGCGTTGAGGTGTGCAGTAGCTCCTGAAAACCTGCCGAAATCCCTATCACGCCAGCCATCAGCCGGTTCAAACACCGGCTGCGGACCTCACTGCAGGGCCGGATTTGCTACAGCCTCTAGCGTGAAGCGCTGGGCCAGTTATAGCTGTCCTCAACTGGGATGAGGATCCATCATGTCGTGCAGCTTTTGCTGAGCACACGAGGAGGCACGTCCATGCCTAGGACGGTGTTCGCAGCATTTGTCTCCGGCCAAAGGAGTGACACAGTTGATGTGTGTGTGCAGGGTGTATGCTTGTGAGCATCCTGAACAAACACTGAGTCTGCAGACTCTCCTCCTACTGTCTTTCATGTTCTGCCTAGGGGACTACAGAGATCAAACCATTGCTTTCTGGAACACCTACACTTGCGAACTCATGTTGTCGACGTCTATCTCGGAGCCAGTCCATGACGTGGCTTTTAGTCCTCTTTCTCACAGAGAGCTGGCCTGCGTAGGGAAGGGAGCCATGATGTTTTGGCTGTTGGAGCAGCAGGGAGCTGATGTCAACCTCAAGGTAAACCTCAGTTTTACCTTCTTTTAAAACTTACATTCAGCGTCTCTGACTTCTTTTCCAAGCCCCTGGTGAGCGCAATGGAGGCTCCGTCCCCACAAGTCTGTGAGAGCTGATGATTTCTCTTAGTGAGATGATGTTGGCTGCATGCAAGTGGCTTTCACTTGTACTTGAGGCATTAACTGCATAAAACGAGGGTAGGAGGAGGTTGGTGTGCTTTTTTCCGACGTAGGTAAGCTCCATGGTCTCTCTGATGTTTTTGTTTTATGTGCTCTGGCAGGTTCATCGAGCCCCTGCCCCAGATGTCCTAGGGCCAGTGGAGCTGACCTCTATCTGTTACGGTGCCGACACTCTTCTTTATAGTGGGACCAACTCAGGCCAGATCTGTGTGTGGGACACCGAGACTAATTGCTGCTTCATGACGTGGGAGGCCGACGAAGGCGAGATTGGTGGGTGCAGATGCTCCAGCTGCCTGTCAGGGCTGTAACAAATTCCCTGGGAACTCATTTCAGCTGTGTTCAGAAAACCAGCTTGCAGTGTTGGATACAAGACGCATGGGGTGGAAATGGGTCCGGATTTCCTCGGGTTTCCTCATCAGAGCTGGGGGCTCCACCTCTAGCCTGTAGAACGCTGGGTATTGGGCTGTAAAAGACCCCCGCTGCCCTGCCCGAATGAATCAGTGGCCTGGCTGTCAGGAGCACACCTTGGGTGATGGCCGAGAGCGGTGGATATTCACGGGTGCCCTCCGTTCCCAGGTGTGCTGGTGTGTGGGCGCAATAGGCTGGTGAGCGGCAGCAACACCAAACGCATCCGCCTGTGGGTAGTGGCAGCTGTGCAGGAGCTGAGGCTGAAAGGTCCCGACGCCAGGTAGGAGGTTGTGGCCCCAGCGCCTCTGCTGTGCTCGCGCCCATCTCACCGTGCCCTTGAGACGCATGGCAGCTCCCAGGACCCGTCTGAGAGGTGGCTTTTCACAGACATCGGCTCTGCCTGCAACTATGCTGCTCCTGTTGCTCTTCATCCTTAGCTTTTCCTCTCCGTCCCGTGACTACTGATTCTTTTGTCTGGATCTTTTTACTGAATTTTTGCCACAGGTAGCTGAACCCTCTTAATACTGGAAATGGGTGGAGTTTATCACGCCGGAAGTTTGTGTCGGTGATTTGTAGGAACTCGTTTAAGAGAATTAGTGAAAATACATTGCCTTTGTTTCTTCTCTTGTGCTGTTGCATCCCCTATTTCTTTCCTTCCCATAAAAAGATGGTCGCAGCGCAAATGCAACGGTAGTCACTGTTCAATGTACAGGAGCCCCTCGCCAAACCGTTTAGCTGCAAACACATGATGGGGCTCACTAGAAAAATTGCATTTAAAGGAGGCAGAGTGGCTGTTCCAACATTTCAGCCAGTCCTTCTCGCATCCTCTTTTCCTCCAGGTCTAGCTCAGTCCTGCTAGAACATGAGATTACCCTCGATGGGACAATAGTCAGCGCAGCTTTTGATGACTCTCTAGAGATGGGAATTGTGGGCACCACGGCAGGAACCCTGTGGTACATCAACTGGACAGAGAGCACGAGCATCCGACTAATCAGCGGCCACAAGAACAAGGTTAGAGGGGCTGGGCTGGGGTGGTTTGTCCCGCAGAGCAGCGAGTGCTGTGCGTGCTCTCCGTGCCCCGGGAAGCGTGCGCGGGCTGCAGAAGCGTTCCCTGGTCTGGCCGTGGGAGAGGTCATGGAGCTGCAGGGCTTGCTAAGTGCCGACAGAACAGCACGGAGGAGTCTAGAGAGACCTGTGCACACTGAGGAGCCCAACATCAAGTAGTCTGAGCTCATCCGCTCTAGCCTTAGGTGTTTAACAGCCGCAGCCTGGGAGCAGCTCTGGGCCTTTCTGCTGGAGTGGAAGAACGTAGTTTGCAATCACTAAGGCTTCATTCCAGAGTGCTGCGACTTCTGCCTGCCTTCTGTTTGCTAGCTGGACATCCATATTGGATAACGTTTTCTTTGCCTAAAACATTAAAAAAAAAAAAAACAGGTGAAGAATTACTGGGTTTTTTTTAATTTTGGTGTTACTTTGGGGTATTTTTATACTACAGAAAAAAAGATTTGAAATGGTAGAAGAGAAGGTATTTTACTTACACCGGTGTGGTGTAGTGCCTGGCCCTAGCTTTGGGGTTGGGTTTACCAGTTTCCATTACAAGCCTAGTTGTCAGCCTGAGATTTAAGCACAAACACAGAGTACCCCACCTTTCTTTATGTCTGGGGTGTCTTGTCTGGTGTCTCCCACGAGAGGGGTCCGGGAGGATGAGACAGGCAGAGGAGCTGATGTCCTCTAGGCTGCGGCATTTGTAGGGCCCCTGTTCCCCACCTCTGTTCTCGCTGCAGGTGACCGAAGTGTGTTTCAGTCCTGACGAGACTCACTGCGCGACGTGTGGGGAAGATGGCAGCGTGAGGATTTGGTCTCTGGGCAGCATGGAGCTGGTGGTACAGTTCCAGGTGCTCAACCAGGTAATTGTTGGTGGTACATCAAGCCCTTCCTCTTGGTAGAGGGCACAGGCCACTGCTTGGGGTTGCAAGGACTGCTGTGTCCTTGCAGAGCAGATTAAAGTTGGAGAAGTACTTGTAGGTGGACTTTTTAGTGTGCTTGCTCTCTTCACTGTGTCACTGGGTCTCTACCCTGGTTGCTTTGCAGAGCTGCCAGTGCCTGGCCTGGAAGCCTCGTCCCGTCGTTGCGTGGGGAGCTGAGAGCCAGCACGTAGTGGCAGGGTACAGCGATGGCACTATCCGTGTGTTCAGCATTTCCAGGACAGAGATGGAGCTGAAAATGCACCCGCACGCCGCAGCACTGACGGCAATCGCCTACTCCACAGACGGTGAGGCTGCCTGTCATAACACTGGGGAGATGTTGCCTCGGGAAGCGTGGCTTGGTTGTGCCGGGGTTACCCTGACCTCCAGCTGCTCTGTGTACTGCTGACCTGCCCAAAAGCCTGAGGCCAGGGAGAGCCCGAGAGCTTGTATCAATGAGCTTTCGTAGCTGCCAGCTGAGCATGTGGTAAATGGGACATGATGGGGTGTATTGGCAATGGTATAGCAAAGGGGTTTGGGTACAACAAACGTGCCTTTATGTCTTCCTACTTACAGTCTGCAGCAGCTCTTCTTCAGTGTAGTGTTTTAGAGGGTGTCCCTTGGACATCTTATCTTACCCAGCCCTTGACTCAGATGTTCCCAGCCTTTCACAGTGTTTTGGGACACAGGTATCCCGCGATCTTGGACCTCTCTCCTATGGGCTTTTTATTCTCCTACAAGAAGTGTCCCATTCTTTTCTCTCCTCTGCCCACAGGAGAAATGATCTTATCGGGGGGCAAGGATGGGCTCGTGGCCATCAGCAGCCCTCGCACCGGAATGACTATCCGTGTCCTCGCTGAGCACAAGGGCTCGCCCATCACTGTCCTCCAGTGCACGAGGAAGCAGGTAAGACCTCACTCTCTTCCCCGGCGCTGTGCAGGAGCGAGGCCCCCGGGTGCCGCTGCACAGCTGTGGGAAGCGACAGCAGCGTGGCCAGGTCAGTCAGCGAGTTTGCTTCATTGTCCCTTGCCTTTCCTCTTTGGGCCCCCATCCCCTCCAGTAAATTCTGTTCGGTTTTTCTAGGGATGTCTTCGGCGGGGCAAAGCCGCACGCGTTGCAGGTGCAATCCTGAGTGAGGCTGTGCCTGTGGGCTGGGGGACCTTTGGTGGCTGTTGTAGACACACTGCACGCAGGTGTGATGTCTGCCCACGCCGCAGGCTCTCGGAGAGCAGCACCCCTTGAGAGCAGCTTGGGCTGTGAGCTGTCAGCCCCTGTGTGCCCGAGAAAGATCTCGGCGTGCTTTCCCTGCGTCACTCCTTAGCAGCCTGGCCTCCTGTGTGTAGCTGGCTCTTTGTACGGCTCCTCTATGGAGCTAGGAAGACTTGGTTGTGCAGCAGAGTGAGAGTGATGGTTTTAGCATCTCCTTTGTCCTTCTCTTCATGGACAGTCTCTTTTTTCTTCATGCAGCAGAAATGAGAATAATTTTGCCTAAGTTCTCAGGCTTCAAAATCATCCACGCTGCGAGGCTGTGTTCCCTGGTAATTCTAGACTTAGGAGATCCTCCGCAGTTTTAGGTGAAGGCCGTTGTTAGGGGACACACAGTATCTGCAAGCACTTCTTTAGGAGGTGTGCAGATCCAGAGGGTGTCCCAGGGAAGTGATCTGTGTTGTTCAGGCCAGGGCCTCACCATCTCCTCCAGCAGCCTCTTCTGCTGGAGCTTTCAGCCCAGAGCGTGCCGCCAGCTCCCATACTATGGCTTCCTTGTTCTGTTTTATTTTAAGTGACTTTAAGCACTGCCCAAATGGAGGGTAATCCTGGCATTGATCCCCTACGGCATAAGGCCTGCGTTCCCACGAGCTCCTGCCCCACGCTAGCTCTAGCGGCAGCTTTCTATAAAGCCTCTGTACTGCCAGAGTCACAGCGTTGCTTTTATCTTCTGTAGTACCGCGACTTTGGGGTGGAAGGAGGCGAGCTCTGGCTGGCCACCAGCTCGGACCGGCGGGTCAGCGTCTGGGCCTCCGACTGGCTGAAGGATAAGTGCGAGCTCCTCGACTGGCTCAGCTTCCCGGCTCCTGCCGGCCCCGAGGTGAGCGTGGTGCCTGCCAGCCCCTGCCTGCTCCTGGCACGGGTCTCGGCACCAGCCACGCTGGAGGAGGGATGTCTCTGAGCGGGACGGGGCCAAAGACATGTGCTTAGGAAAGTCATCTTCGTTAGTTCTGCTGCCCGTAGAGTATCTTGTTAATGCACCTTCTCACGTATCGACAGGCAGCGGGAAGCGTAGCAGTGCCTAACCACCAGGAAGCGCTGACTTTGTAAGCGTGGGGAGTCAAAACCTGCTTCCTCAAAGAGCTGACACCCCTGTGCTACACAAAACAGAGCACAGGCAGCAGTGAGCTCAGCGCACAGAGGAGACCTAATTATGAGCATGCTGCTAACTGATGCTCCCAAAGAGCATGAATATTCATGCCAGGAGCCCAGTGACGGGTTCATAAAGCCAAATACTCTAGCCCTGTGTGTCTGATGCTTTGCAGAACCCTTTGGCTCCAACCCAGGTGTGGGATCAGGGCAGCAGGACACCCGCCAGAAAGGGGAGGATGGTCTCTATCAGGCAGATACTCTGACGCTCCCCGGTGCACGGTGACATTGGCATGCAGGAGGGAGCTGGGTCTTTTCAGGGGGCAAGCGGTGGTGCCTCAGCCTGCCACCCTCCGGGCCCATACAGCAGTTGCGTTCTGTCACTGTTTCTTCTGTTTGTTTCCAAAATGATGGATTTCGTCTCCATGAAGGTCACTCACTTGTAGTCTCCCCACAGTGAACGGGGGAAGGATTGATCTTGCATCCACTACTAGAGATCTGTCTTCTGGGCCCTATTTTCTCATGTTAAACTGATCCCTAACCCAGTCCCACCTTCAAGTCCATGTACGAATAATGCCTCAGTGAAAATTCAACCTGTTGGACCCTCATGTATCCCGCTCCTGTGACAATAAACAAGTTGCTTCAGGTTTCCATGGCAGTGTGTGGTTGCTCCTTGCTTTGCTGTGAGCACGTCTGAGACAGCAGTGCAAGTGGGAGGAAACAGCCTCCATCATACTTATTTCCTGCTGCTCAGACATCTGCAGCCCAAGGGCTGGTGTCCCTCCGTGCTCTCCTTTTGGCCCCGCTGTGTTGAGTCGGGCTGGAGAAGCTAGCCTCAATTTTGTCCCCTTTGGTTTCCCTCACCAGGGTCTCGGCAGCCTCCCGCCCAGCCTGGCCGCATTCTGCCCTTGGGAACCTGGTACCCTGGTCTACGTCGGCTTTGGGATGCAGAAGGAAGCCTTGTTCTACAGTCTGCGCAAGAAACAGGTACTCGTGCCCTACCAGGGTGGCACGGGCCCTCCTCTGCCACTGCGGGGTCGTGGCCACGTCGAACGAGGTGCAGGGGAGGGGGAGGCAGTACTAGTCTGCATGTAAAGCCAAGTCTGAAGGTGTGGGGTAGGCTCAGGCAAGCAGCTGCTCAAGGCAACCGCTTTTCATCTCAAAAAATACCGAGTCTGGCCCAGGTGAGCGGCAGGGCCCAGCCCCTGCCTCGGGCTGCGTCTGGGGCGGCTGCCAGGTCCCGCC